>NW_020170416.1:196650-276909 GCF_000524195.1 Echinococcus granulosus | reverse complement strand
GATTTAGTGGGTAAGCTATCCCAATTAAGGCAGTCATTTGGGGCTTTGGGATAACCATGTGATTCAGATTAGCGACCAAAAGAAGCCCCACAATTTCTTGCACTCCTACGAGTATTTTCCATTGTCTGAGATTGAGCAACTTCTGTCTTTTGCAAAGACGAGCCAATATTTCTGCTTTTATGCCACAGTAACAGCCTTTTGGTACTTTAAATCTGCGGTATGGATCAAGGACATCAAGCCAGAGGAGTCATTTGCTAAGTGGGCGCTTTAGGTTAGATGTCGACTGTCAGGTGCTCACTTCCACAGCACCTTGTCGTGTCAGTCACTTTTTAAAATCCTACTTCTAAGCCTCAAAAACAAAGCTACAGCCATCTCCGAATTCGATAAGTCTTCACACACTTAAACAAAGACCTCATCGGCTTTTGTTTGTTTCTAAAGCTACGACTGAAACTTTGGCAATTAAGATATTACAAATTTTGGGCTACTCGTAAAAAGCCACATTTTAAAGAGGATTAACAGCCTTTTGGTCTACGAGCACAAATTCAATGGTTCCTTCCTTCACTATTCAATGTTGTCGCGATTATGGACAGTTTGACCGCCAGAGTGGAGTGTCCTGCAGTCATCACATCTGTAAGGTGAGGTTTAGACCCTATACTTCGTTCTTGTGCAATGCAACTTCCCGCCTGCTCATACCGCCTCTCCCAGTGTGTAAATTCTTTGGCGAGGCCCGAAAGTTAACTGATTCATCTGGCAAGTAGTCATATGACCCCCCAGTATTTACATCTATTTTTTAGCTTCTGATGCAATATTAGTTCCAAAAAAAAAATGCTGTTTAAAGCTTTTAACTGCCAAAGTCATTTAAAACCAAGAGCTATCTGATTATTTAGTAGGAGGTAGCCAATTTCTTGAGTCATTTAACGTTCTCCACGTGAGGCATCACTCAAAACAAGACCGTAAATCGAGTTCTTGCCCAGGTTAACAATAAAATGGCGTTTTAATGACAAAAATACCAAATGACTTATTTTTTTGAAGAATTAATCATTCTTAATTCACCAACTTTCAACGAGGTATCAACCAGGTAGGCATAATGGGATTGGATAGGATACAAGGTCATACAAGTGCACTAAACTCCATCATTGACAACAATTTTGTGCGCTGGAAAAAAAAAACACTCAAAAAGGTAAACCAAATTTTAATCTTTACTAAAAAAGATCGAAAAAAAGTGACAGGTTGAGTTAGACAACTTCAGATGAGGTAAGTGATTCTAAACAAATTTAGTCGTCACTATTTTCCGAGACTCTGCACTTTATTATGGACATAACATGGACTATCAAAAGGCAGATTCAAGGATCCAATCTTTAGACAGAGGAGGCTTAAAAATTGTTTGACTCACCTCCAGCCAACAGGGGTCTTGACCAACCCCCGAGTCGGGACTATGGTGCAATCCATTTGTAAGGGTGGTGGTGGTGGTGGTGGATGAGACGGAGGACATGTCGTCAGCGTTGCGACTGCGATGGCCACCGCTTTGCAGAAGCACCGGATAGTCGGCAATGGGGCGCTCGTCTTCTAAAAATTTACCCTTTTTACTACCCTGTGGAGGCAGATAGAGACCATAATTGAGCGCCTCCTCAACATCCAAGTCGCTGCGTAGTACGGCGTGGCGTCGAAGGTGACCAACACTCTCTGTGGACTGCACCACAAAGATATTCTGTTGAAGTGAGAGACAACGTAAAAAGTTTCATTTGTGTCATCTACTCAGCTTCATTTCTTGCCATATTTGATGACGGATGCAAGATAATTTACTGAGTTAAAAATATCTTATCGTTCACGATCACTCAAGGAGGTGGAGGTTTCTGCCAAGCTGAGAAGTGAGGACACTAATACCACGCGTTCCCACCACAGTAACAATAAATCAAGAATTTTTCATCGTCGTTTGTATGATAGGAGTGGGGTCCACATCCTCCCTTTATTATTTCGTTAGCATACAGACCAAGATATCCGCCAGATTTGGGGGAAAATGTCAAGCACAAGATTTTGTCATTTCTTAGGCGCTGCCACTTTTTACTCCTTATGTGTCAGTAGATATAACTCAATTTTAAAGATAGAAAATGTCAATATTTATCTCCTGCTCATAAAAATACTACCTGCGGAAAAAGGAGCCTTAAAAAACACCGATTTTGTCCCAACAAAGTCAAAAAATTGCACGATTAATTGTTTTTACGCACTTACTTTGCTTCTAGAAGCTCTTTCATCCAGTAGAGGTAATGGTAAGTTAGAAAAACAGCTTTTTTCTAAAAAGGTTGGAACCCTGACTCTCAATGTTTCTGCACTTTGAGAAGGGAACGCGTTTACTCCTGACCGTACTCGTGATCCACGACTGGATCCTCTGCGAGGAACCACTAATCTCCAGAGGTTATGATTAACCGTTTGAGCACTTCAAGCATTCCAATCATGGTTAATAAACTTGGGTCCAATAAGGATCTTTTGGAGACCCATTTGGACTTCGAGTGGAAGCGCTGCCATTGCCTTAAGACTCGAGAGTCTCCGTGCCCCACCATGCACACCCCTTAAATGTAAAAGACAGCGGGTAGATCTATAATTTTTTTTTCATACTAAACATGCACACCAATTTTGCTTGAAATCATATATCTCACCTTTGACGATGACGTAGTCTCCTGAATGTGCGTTGTGCCGCCGGAGGCGGAAGCCAAAAGGATACATTAGATCTTCTCACACATTAGTAGATAATCCCTACGACTAAAATATGTGCTCAAAGCATCTGATTTCATAGATTCATTCCTTTTAGAGTCTCTAAGGTGAGTGAAAATTCACCCAGTAGATTTTCCTTTGTTACTATGCAATAATAAATTGGCCCAGTGAGGTAGTGCTTTAACGGTAGGTTGCTAGTGAACCAAGACCTCGTTCTAGCTTCCGCTTTTTGAAGTCAAGTCCACTACCAAGAAGGCAACCGGAATGGTATTTTTTGATTTTGCATTAGAAATGTACACAAAGCCGGAAAATATTGACAACACCTCCACTAGCAAGGGAGATAGGGGCGAGGGTGCTACCACAGACCACAAAAAGGGGATTTTATGTAAAGTTATGCGATTCAAATAATAAAAGCAAGATCGCTATAAGACCAAAAACATTTTTCTTTTGTTAGAGTCTTCTGAAGCAAATGACACGACTTCATGCAATCATAGCCATCATTAACCGATAAGTGACATGTGTCACGTATATGTGACGCTGGTGGTGAACTTGTTAATACTCACAAACTTTTTGCTGCAAAGGTAAGCGAAAGTCTCTTACTTTATAATATCACAATTTAAAACTAATATAATAGTGGATTATTTATTTATGACTAAATGAATTGAGAGCCAAGAAATCAGTAGAGAAGGTCTGCCTGTGCAAATTTAACCATTCCCTTTTTTCGCGAAAGATACATTTTTTTCTCTAACCGATTTTATAATGCACAACTATCAAATAAATGTAATATTGCCTTCATTTGTGGTCTGATTTTGTCATGGTAATCTCTCACGATTATTATAAGATGAGTTGCCAGCTATTCCAAGCATCTTGAATAAAAAAGTCTACCTTTGCAGACAATTTTTTAAACTATTGTGATTTATTACTTTTGTAAGAAATAATTTTAGGCGGTTCTCCTGGTCAATACATCGTCCTCGCTCCATGTTCGTTCCTCATAGATTGTTTGCATAATGGCCTCGGGTAATTTTCAAATCAAACCACCTCCTGACTAAACAATGAGGGTGCAATTTCTCGTTGAACTCACGGGTAAGTTAAAAAGTAATTTTCAAAAAAAAAACTCAAAAATATATCCCTTCTTTTTTCAAAGAGTACTAAGATCATGTGGATAAATTCCACGAAACTGCTCTATGATGCAACTGGGAGTGGTCCGCTCAACCCTCTCATCCTTCCACTTTCTTCTTGACAAAGGGCATCCTCTCTCCTGCTTGACAAAAGTGAAAGATTTTGTGCTTTTTTGTCCTTAAAAAGATGACAGTTTTACTCGGAGATAAGGTAAAGAGTTCAGCTGAGTCGTTATAATAACGCCGTCCTAAAAAACACTTTCCAGCTTTCACCTATTCCTTCAGTACTTTTCCCAAAAGAAAGACAATGTCAGCGAGCCTGCCTTAGTCCCTCTCGTAATTAGGCCTGCAGACGGATGGAGGTAACCACTGAGCAGCTAGTTAACAATTTACACAGCAACGATGAGGTTTTCTTAGCCTTGATTCTGAATGAAGGTGGATTTGTAAGAGTGACAAGGTAGAACTACATTCATCCGGTTCAAATGACAGTTTAAGAGATGTTAAATTGCCTTGAAAGCAAAGGGGGGGGGGGATGCTGCCGAATACCCATGCTTTATAGTACATACAAACAAGAGTACTTTTCAAGACGCATCGAAAACCGTAAAATTGTTTCAGGTCATGCAAAATACAAAGGGTATAAATTGAGGCCGAACCCCCATATATCCAAGATTCTCTTCAATGTGGTTTGTAGATAAACTTATTCAAGTCTACAAGCCACTCAACCACCGTTGAATTGCGTCCTTTCCACACTCGCAGTTCCTTCAAATGGCACTACGGTGACAGCGTGGAGAAGGCTGAAGACGACATTTTACAACATGACGGACTCGCTTACGTATCATTCTCCAGCTCTGTGTGCTGGCCTTTCAGGGGATAATCCGATTACCCTACTTCTTGCAACAAATATTTAGGTGACAAACTTTTCCCCTTTAGTATCCATTGCCACTGCTACCGAGTCACCCGTGGTTTGGTCATTCATTTACATGGAATGCACAATTGCGCCTGTTTCTTCTTTTGATGTTGAACTTACTGCAAATTTTAACCACGAGAACAAAAGAAGCAACAACTAGTGATGATAGCGATGACAACAACAAAGGCCTTAGCTGTGCATTCTGTGGATTTGCCAGAGTATAGGGCGGCAGGTAGACAAATTAGCATAATGTTGTTAGGTGCTACGCCAACATCGCACTTTGCAATCACCACCACGTGGTAATACAAGCGTATTCGGGATGGAAAATAACCACTGCCATCGCTGCTGCCATGCCGTGATCTGGGCTGGCGCCATCTCAATGCCTGACAGCGATTGCACATTCGTAAACTCATTGTTTTGACAAGTGACACTCAGTGGATTACCAATTTTGCGAAAATGGATGAGTTGAGTATTTGTAGGCAAGTTTTTATAAACTCTGAATCTACCACAAAATTTATGCAAATCTACAACCTGGACTTCTGTCTCTACGCTCTGCTTGATATATTGCATCGGTAAAGAATAAATTCAACTGTCAGGTCAGACGCTAACGGAGCCCCAAAAAGTCACACCGACTCAGACACGCAACTTGAGTGAATTTTGAATCATTTTATTGTCTGACATCAAGTGCTTTATTCTTATCTGAGTGGGGAGGGGCAGGTGACGGAGAGGTGGTCCCTTCTTACTTTCTGATATAGGGATCGGTTTACTGCGGGACCGCAATTTCCAACCTTAAGCAGTGGCTTGTCGGACCAGATGTGTCAAATGAAAGTCGTTGTTTAAGTAAGTGCCTAAAAAATTTCTGACAAAGAAGCGGTTTAATAGGCACGGTTAAATAACGCCTGTACTTGGACATTCCTGATGCCCAGTTGTGGATCAAATGCCTACCCATCATCCAGAAGGTTAAAAGCCAAGAAAGGTGATACGGTGGTCTTCTCGTTGGTATTTCGTGAGTATTGGATGATGCCATGCCTCAGAGTGCTGACTAGAGAAAGTCATTACTTTAAAATAGGAAAAGCAGTTTTCATTCAGCGTTTGTATATAAACCTGATCTCAGGATTTCAAAAATTATGAGCGACTTCTTTTGAAGCCATTAAAATTCACCATTTTTTGACAACTTCACACGTGTGCATAGATTATGCGACTCCTCTCTAGTAAAGGGTCTCGTGTATTGATAATTAACTACCTCCTAATGAGCCTCCACTTAAAGGAGGTGACAGGGAAACCCTCATGGGAATGTTATCTTTGAAGAACTTCTGAGTGAGGGGCTAATTGAGGTGGGGCGTGGACAAAAATAGTCCACGCAAATGCCTCATCGTCTCCAAGATGCCTCAGTGTTTACAAGTAGGAAGGTGCCGCAATTCAAAAACAACATGGATAACGGCAGAAACTAACAAATCTAGATCCCTTTCGGTTGTCATTATCAAATTCGACACTGTTTCCAAGTCGTCCTTCAAGTAGTATTCATCCCTTAAAAAATTTAGATTAAAAGTAATGCTTGAAAGAAAAATAAATAAGTTAGAAGACACATACTTTAGGGTGCACCACGTCATCATAGACACTTCTGCATGGTGGAAGACACAAATTTCATTTATAGTTACACGTTTACTACCAGCGTCACTCATATGTGACGCTGCGACTTGTTTGCCTAAGGCCAGAATTGTTAACTTCCAACATGTATCTCTCATCAGTTTTTGATTACCAGCTGTATCAGGTTGGTCTAAGCATTTAAATTTGTCACTTTGGTGGCGCAAACTTTTGGAGTTCTGCCAAAACTTTACGTTCGATCTAGTTTCCTTCTCAACGCAAACGTCTTCAAGTTGTAGAATCGTTATGGTGTAACTATTGCGAAAGATAAATGCCCTGTGACTGTAGAAATGGCATCATATCTCATTTCTACCGATATCACTCATTCGATCACTCATTCACGCACTCAATCACATGCACATATGCTATCTCCTTCTTTCTTTCTCTCCATGATAGCGTGTGTTTGTGCGACTACGCAGCTCTAAATCAATCCTTCATGATGACATCTAGCAGTAGACTGTGTTGGCTAACTATCCACCAAACCAACCCGCTTACGCATGCATGTAAACGCGCTTCTGGTGTGTGTTTGTGTGCGTGCAGGTGAGCAAATGCCCCTGTTGAGAACCATGCTTCTGCTGACTCTGCCACCGCCACCACCACCAGCGCCTCAACATGAGGAAGAGGTCAGAGTGATGATGCTATCTGTGTCGACGGTAAGTGATCACACCCCCAAAAACGAAAGTCACCCACATAATTGCCTGCCCCCTAAAGAAAAATACTACTGTAATTGTTTATTACCGCTGCCTGACATGTAAAAAAAACTGAGCGGAGGCGTTCAACTCAAACTGGCATTTGAGTTTTCCTTTTTTATTAAAGGATGCTATCGTGGCGACACTGTACACATTATAAACTTGCAGATGTGTTCCATTATCAAAAACTGGCGCATATGTTCTGTGTCATGTCAAGCACTGCTAATTTAGATGACAGGCATCCATCAAAATCAAAATATGCAAAGACCAGCTGGTGGTTAATGACGACTCAGAGAAACAAAAGCACCAAATTTACACCACTAAGCATATTTTGGGATATCCAGCCAGTGAGAAGTGAGGCATTTGAATAATGGAAACGTATAAAAGACGGTCAAATATTACAATGTTATAAAATACCCCATCCTTGACCAGTCCGTACTGATAATTTCCACCAAAAAAAGGCAATTAAGCGCCAAATCCTAGCCTTTTGCCTTAATATCCGTTATGAAGTTATAGAAGAGGTCAAACTTTAATTAAAGTGGTGAAAACAGTAGTTTGCAAGGATTTGCAACCCCCAAACTTAAACACAGACCCCTTACTAAGCTGTGATTCCAAAATTTTTCAATACTGACGCTTTCTGGGAGCTGAAAAATTCAAGACGCATGTACCAATGCACGAAAAGGCGCGTGTGGGAAAAACCGATCCGGACTTTACTTAGTGAAAGCTTACTTTTCTCTGATCAACACTGGTTCTGATTTGACTTTAAGTGTAAAGCATTACCCTAAGCTGCATCACATTTCTTATCACAAAATGAGTAATATGTTAGACAGGAAAAATGAAGAAGTGCAATCTCGCCAACCCAAACGTAGTCATTTGCACCAGTTTTGTTGCAGCTAATTCGCATGAGAACCCTCTTTACTCAAACCATATTAGACTATAATTTATTGTCAGATGTTTGATCCAAATAAATCGTCTGAGAGATTATTGTTGTAAATGTGTCAGCTATTTTGACGATACCAAGGTGGTTTGCATGTCCAATTTTCAGCATCAAAAAATTTTGAGAGAAACAAACTGAATAACTTATTTATGCCGACTGAAAGCATAGCAAATTGTAGATGTATATTCACTCTTATAAACTTTTATCGGAAAAATTGCCTACATTTCTACTGATTAAGCATCAAAATTAAAAAAAATTGTGCAAAAATTGTAGCCACTTTGTAATATAATCGCCAAAACACTACTATGATGTGACCGTGTAGTAATCCCTTGTGCAAAAAATTTGACTGTTCATAATAAAAAGTGACTAATTTAGTAACTACGTGTTCATAGGTATCTTTTAAGACATACTTCAACCCCAGTAACGGGACATTTGACTCCAATGTGAACAGACTGAGGGGTTGGAAGAGGCAATTGGATGGTGGCAGAAGAGGCAATTGAACTCGCGATTGAGCTGCGTAGACTTGCTTTATCGGGGTCGGAGTTAGAGTTGAGCAACAAGCATTTTTTGACATATGCCATTTGTTAATGCGCCAGTTGGAACAAGCTGTCTCTGAACAAAAAGTATGTCTTTAAAAAAATGAGGAAAGAAACACTACAAGCTTAATGTCTTTCCCGGTTTAAACTCGTGAATCTATGAAAAAAACTATGGCTGAAAAATTATGAGAGCTCACATCAACTTGAGATTGAGGGTATATCCATTTACATCAAGCTAGATAATTGCGATTTTAAAAAGTGGTTATATGTGGCATTCAGCCTAGGACGCCCCCACTTGTACAGTAAAACAAGTGCTCGTAATCTTCTCACCTAACTTGTCAAACTTGCAGCAAAAATGCTAAATGTTAGGCAGTTATTACACAAATACACAGCAAAGTTGTTTAAGCCAGAAATCATTTTCACCTTCTTGTTAGATAGGAAATTGAAACCGCACGTGATTAAATGAAAAAATAGAAATCGGACTAAAATTTAAAGTGCTATGCACAAAACTAGGCTTCTTTAACACTAAAGTTTAGTTGTTAATTATGTGGCACTGTGCTAAACAAATGATTGTAGTGGCCGATGAATTCCCCCTAACGAAAATAACCTGACGGGAACGATTTGGCAATACGATGTAGCAGCTGAATATCACAAAGATTGGAGAAGTAGCGCGTTGAAGTTGATAGTCTAGACATTTCCATTACAGGCTAGCTAAAGGGTAACTATAGGCTGGTCAGCTGTTCATGAGCCACTGACTGTCAAATGAGGTATTCGACTTTTAATAAGTAGCCTTATAATTGTAATACGATAGCGGTTTATCCCTCGGTTCTGGTGAGGAGCCACTTTTGAACTTTGATTTAGCCCCCTTGTACCTCGCTGGGTAGGCTGGCCTTTTGGACCATGCCAATAGCCCAGACACCTTCTCCGTGCTGAATATATATGTGTTCTGCCCGAGTATTGTGTCTTCTTTCGTCTTCAGGGAGTCTCGGGACGCTACGTAATAACAGCAGTGCATACATTTTGTAAACATATATGCAACTTACCAAGTTGACCGCCGAGGTTCCAGAGCAATAACGGTCGCCACAACCTGAATATGTTTTCACTCCATTTAAGATTGTGCTGTTTGATAACCGCGAAAATGGGGTGTTTAAACTTAATCGAGCTGTGCATTTAACGATTTGGTCAAAACAATTATCATAAAATAACAAAGTTAGAAAGTAGGGACGTCATGGGTTGGTAAATAAGTTGTATCTATACGAGCTGTAAAAGGCAATGACTATTGTTATAATTACCAATTTTCACGGCTGAGATGTCTAAATGAGTGGAATCCAAACCACAGTCAGTTATGAGGAATCCAAACTTCCAAACTCGTGTATAATGTGCTACAGGTGAATATTTATATGGCATATTAAAGCGTGAAATAGTAACGAGTCTACTGTCTGCAAAATGGATGCATAAGTGGTGCAAAAAATATGAAATAAATGAGATAAAAGAGGCGTTAAATGTGCGCAGCAACGACCCTGTTGACTCGAATTAGTGCCCCACGCAGACCAATTCGAGTAAACGAGCCCCTGGATGCACACCGCGCGGACCATGACTAAACGCATCGTCTCAGCGTCGTTCGTTTATATACCCTCCCAAGCGCGTATGACCTCGGCGCCAAGAGGCCAGAGGGGGAGGGGTGGTGGCAGGGTCGTCTCTATCACAGCACCCCCCACCCGCCTGGACGATGAGCTGGCGAGGTCGGGTGCGCAAAATCCGCCCCCCAGCAAAGTAAATCTGCGGATTTTTAAGTTTAACTTGGTTACTGCTGCGCTAGTTCCTGACCTGAATGCTGCCAAAATAGACGAGGTTATGCAAGTAAAAAACACCCTTTTCTGCGGATTTATTCGATTGCGAAGTTGATAAAAAGTAACTATCTGTAAATACTTTCCCCCTAAAATCTGATCTATGTCATAATGGCATAAAAGCCATTAAAACTCTGAGCTGCGACTTCGGTATTTACTAATCCTTACATCGCGAACCCCCTACGGAATGTTTAAATGCGCTTCATCCCAAGGAAAGGAAAAAAAAATGATCAACACTACCGTTACCCATGCAGGCATCACCTTTGTTGTAGTTCAATGGTGAACTCTTTAATTCAGCCTTCCAGAGGCTTAATCAAGCACCAACGGCACCGATGCGCTAGACCTGCTTGACAGTTAAAGTCACGCATTGGGTCAGCAATGGATGAGTTGACTCTAGCCCAGCGTAGGCTATAAAATTCTTGCGTGCGGGTGTAAGGAAACTCCCCCAGAGGCGGTGAATGTGGATTCCAGGTCAGTAATTACGCGGCCGTGATGAACGATCGCGGTCAGTAGACAAATTTTGCATCTGTGAGCATGCAATGGCCAAATGCCCACTTTTTTTGTTCCATATTGGTAACATTTTATGATTTTGATTCTGAAAGTACACAATAGTCCAGCAAAATTGACGAAAGGGAGACTTGGCAATTGCTTACTAGTGTCCATCGAAAGCACCAGATTTGGAGAATTTGTGTAATACGTTGGACGTTTAACTCTCGGTTTTGATGAAGGGCCGCTTTGTGTCTTGGCCATTGTACCTTCGCTGGATAGGCTGGCCCCAAGCCCAACTATGCGTCGACAATACATAGCCTACGCCTTCTTTCGTCTTCAGAGAAGTGCCAATGCGCTGCATTAGTGGCAGCGGAAGGCCAACTCGATCTTGAAGGATATCTATGCTGATTTTGCCTGATGGGTGGTAGACCATAGCAGGACGGAAGAAGCGGGTAGGCTGTGGATGGGAGAATCAGTGACGACCCCTAACAGAAGGCCTGAAAATGACGTCTACCTTCGGCGACTACCCCACTCCCGTTGTCTGTAGGAAAGCCATTAACAAATAAAGCGGTACTAGCCTCGAACCATCTGGGGAAGTTTGTTATGGAGCTGTCTGCCTTTCCTACATAAAGATGTCAATTATGTCATCTCACCATCTCTCCACCTCTCTACAAGCTGAATAGAACTTAGAGAGACATGGCTGGACAGCGCTGAGGTGAGAACAAAGTGGCAAGGAGGAATAGACATAGAAACCCTACACTCCCATGGGACTGCACTAAACCTCCTTCTTTGTTACATGGCTCTGCTCTTTTAGGCCAGTGTTCCTACGGCTAGGCAGAACATTCACTCATCCCCTTAATGCAGTTTCCAAACAGTCAGTTATCTTCCCAGTTGCATGAAAATTTTACGACTGACATGGTTGGTGATTCCTTTCAGCACCGACGGCGTTGTGATAGCTGACACGGGAAGTTGACCTTGGGGAGCACCAAGGTCGACTCTCAAAATGGGAGAGGGACCATGCAATGCGCTGTTTGTTTAACTCGCGATTTTCGTAGGTGGTCATTTTGTGTCCTAAATACTGTACCCTCGTCAAGTGAACTGGTCCCCGAATCAAGCCAGTAGCTGCAGGTCCCTCTGTGTATTGAATACATACTTTCTGCTCGAGTATTATGTCTCCTTTTGTTTTCAGGGAAGTCTCGGGGTGGGAGGCTACATTTGCTCAGATGCAGTCTCAGGCGACTGTAAAACGTTTCTTTTGAAATAAGCCTTCGTAGGCCACTTTCTTTAGACTCGGAAACGGGAAAGCAAGTTTACCAGGAAATATATGACACCGAGTCTTTGGCGTTGATGTTCATTAACTCTCAAACATCGACTTACTTAACTCCGAGCCAAAGTTGTACCAATCGACTTTCCGGATGAATCGCAGGATCTGGGGCAGGAAGCGCTGGAGGCAGTCAGCATTAAACCCTGTCATGTCAAAAATTACTGCCCTTTCTGTTTCTTTTTTTGCCAATAGATGCCCCCTTTGTGCTTCCAAAAGACTGTATTGGTGATGCAGCATTGCGTGTCCTGCCTGAAGTCATGTATAAAAGCCAAGAAGCTTTAACCACCTCCTGAAGGTTGTGTTGTCAGGTTGGAGGTGCCAGATGTAGAGACTGAAGAGCCCATATAGCTCGGAGCTCCCCGCAGTCGTTCCAGACTTTGAACTGCAAGGAGGGCGGAATCGCTTATCACCGCGTCCTCCGTTGAGCGAACCGCGTCAAAGATACACTTTTCGATTCTTTGAAACGGATTTCACCCCAACAGACGCTATACAGAACGTAAAAATGATGTTTCTTCCTTCCGTGGTGAGCCACCGGAAACAGATGCTTCCCTCCTGCGATGTTTAAGGTTTGATAACTGACCAAAGAAACCAGAAAAGCTGTCCTCTTGGATCAGCGTCACTAGCCCGCAACATACCAGCTTGAGAGAATGATCCAAATGGAAGTACTAACTGAAGAGTGTTAAGAGCTCATGTAGTCAAATATCTACTCAAAAAATATCAAATCAGAACGGCAAGTACTTTCTTCAACGGATATCAAAAAACCAACACCCTAAAATTCAGAAATGCAATTAACTTTTGGGTAAAATTAACCCAAGCTGCACCAAGTCTGAGCCCGCTGACAGCAAAATCGAAATGAGCACAAGAGTGATTTAGTTGGATCCAGCTACAAGGTGCACAAAAAACGCCCTTTTTTATCAAAAGCATTTCATAGGCCATCAAGGGTGTGGAAACAAAACAACAAACTGTACACACAGTCTGTCGTCACAAACACAGCAGCAACACAAATGTCCTGATTAGTCAACATCGCTGAGTGACAAACTCTACCGCCTCGCTTTTTACCTCCTCTTCCTCCTCCTCATAGCCTTCTTCATCTTCGCCATCTTCCTCCTCCTCGTCCTCGTCTTCGTCGGAGGAAGATAAACCGCTTTCCAGGTTGCGTGCTTCCGCCTCCTTGAGACTCTTCAACACATGCTCTGGCAAAGCCGCCACTGTGAACTAAAGTAGTTCGACGGTGACAAAATAAAAGCCACTTGAAGTACAAGTTTACCAACTTGGTCGAAAATTCGGATAAAAGTAATATACGAACAAACGTGAGCATCTATTTAAAAGCTGCTTAACATTTTGACACCATTAAGGAAAATGGATTCACTAGAGAGATGCTAGACATGGACAGAAAGACAAACCGGTGGATGGATAGAGGGATAGATAGGAAGAAAGTAGACAATGGAGTACAAACTAAAACGACCCCAACAAAGAATAAATTCAACCGTAAAAAGGATAATCTAAACGCAAAAATCACAACTAGATCCAATTACGTACGATGTAAAGAATTTGTAAAACTTGTACGTACCGGAACATTTTCGGAGAAGTCCAGGTCCACATAGCTGTCGGAACGAACACAGAGGGTGTAGAGGTAACTGCCGGGGAAGGATGGCGCTACAAACTTTAGGCTCAGCTACAAACGGTGCAAAAAGGAGTTGATAAGGCGAAAGTGGGAAGTGGGAAAAGGCATGACACAGCAGCTCATAGGCAGATGGATGAAATTAAGATGAACTAGAGGAAGGGTGGATACAAGGAGCATGGACGAGTGGCAGAGATGATAGGCGGAGATGGAACGGCAAGATCTCACCTCCTCTTCGGTTTCCAGCGAATTGAGGTAAACGGGCTTGGTCACTAGTTGTCGCATCTTCCGATCCACTAGATACAACCACCAACCCTCGTACTTCTCCTGTGAGACAACATAAAAAAGTAGCTTTAGTGAGGGGAGAAACAGAAATGAAACTAATCGTGTAAGCCTCCGAAGAAGACAATAGAATGGACAGTCAGAATAGACGTATCGTTTGGTTCTTCAAAGTGTGGAGCGACGAATAGATGGATCAAGGTAAGGTATATACACATAAAGGACAAATGTGACATTTTATTAAAAGGAAAACCTCAAAATTAAAAGTCTGGGGACATCTGGGTGGAATATCACAGCAATCATCCTTTATTTCGTTTTGAGGAGAGAAAAACAAAAACTACAGGTATTTTCAAAATCAAAAAGGACATATTCATGCTTATTTGGTGTGATGATGCCCTCCGAGACTATCTTAAAACAAAAAACTAGTTGAGAATGAACAGAGAGAGCTGTAACAAATGCATCCATTGTAAAGGAATGGATACACTATGGATAATCGACTAGATGAAGGAAATAATGAATAGGTAGGGAATAACAAAAGCATGGATCAACTATTCAGAAATGAGCAAATAACTGACCAGCTGAGGTGGAAATGAGCAGTCAGATAGTAAAATTAAGAAACTGCAACTTGCTAATCAATGAAATGAGCAGAGGGAATCAGTATGTTGTAACTAAGACACACGAAAACATGAGGAAAAATGAATGGCATAGAAATGAGTAGATACACAAGGAACGGATGGATAGATACAGGAGGGATGGATGAGATGGATGGAAGGATGAAAGGGCAGATGCATAGAGAAGGAATAGAAAAACCGGGCATCCGAATGCATAGTCAAAGAAAAAAGTTGATGAGACACACAGCATGCCGAATGAATTAAAGAGAAAATTATCAAAAACTCACCAGGGGAAAGAAAGGACAGTGTACTAGATGGCTGCATCGTGGTTTACTATCCAACGCACTATTCTCCTCGCGTCTTTGCGCCTCCGACTCCACCCGACATTCCACTCCAGGCAGCGTCGCAGCACCTCCTTCTACACTTTCTGTCTCCACCACCGCCTCCCCTTCACCTGGCGCCATCATCGTCTCCGTTGAGATTGCGTCAAGTGCGATGGTATTGGCGCCACCGTTTACCAGCTTTAACCGATCTGTTGGGAGAAAGGCAAAAATTAATCATGCCAACCGAGGTTTGCTGTTTAAACAACTGACTAACCCCTCAATTAAGGTCCAGCAGATCCAAACGCTAGCTAGATGCCTAAGTTGCTACCAGCAAATGATAACGAATTCCCCCACTTTATTACAGCGTAATCCCAAAACGCCGAACAATTCGTCATCTTCACGAATACCATGCCGCTTTCACGAAAAAAATGGGCAACAATGCCCAAACAACAAATGCCTAATTCAAATGATGCATTTGCAAACTACCAATTCCGTCTTTGTTTCAACAAAATGTCTAGATGAAATTCATTATGCTAAAGCGGTTTTAAAATACTTTAAATCCAGCAATTACCAAATTTAAACCAAAACAAAGCTACTTAAACACAATTAAGTAGACACTCACAGTCCTTTTTCTCAGCCTCCTGACAAGCATTAACGGGGGCGGTGGGTTTAGTGCTTTTTTGTTGCTTCCCGCAGCTACCCTTCTGGTACTGGCTGTACCTGCCCTTGCCTCCCTTTCCTCCACGTCCACTCTTGCCACCTTTACCACGTTGGCGCGACTTGTCCCATACCGGGACCGAAGGCTTTCCGCGTGCTGCTGTGCCTCCACCACCGCTCTTGCCAGCAAAAGCATCTTCGACCAACTGAAAGAAAAGCCAAAAGTTAATAAGATTTTAGGAAAAACGGCTATAATGGAAAATAAAGGTACTTCTGCACGTGTTTTAGAGAGTGTGTGTTTTGCGTCGTAAGCTATGCAATAGATCGAATTCATCCCTGAATGGAAATGGCTCCACCACTTCCAAAGCCCCCGCTCACCTCCATGCCTTCATCATCCTCCTTCACGTTGTTGAACCGTCCTGCAGCAAGATCATCAAAGCCGTTTGCACCACCGGAGAGGTACCACGAAGCCTCTCGTTCTGTATACCGCAAGTCCGTTGAAGCGTCAATGACCGCTACTCCACCCGCTGCGTTACCAGCAACGCCACCGCAACTAGACTGCTGGCGGTTAAGAGAGAGGAGGGGACGACGAGTGAGACGCACATTGACGGTGACCATAGATAGGGGCCAAATGCTGGGATCCTCGTCATCAAGGACGACGCATTGGCAGGAGAGGGTAAGGCTAGGCATGCTTGCCAGGACGTTGACCACATCTTGGTACTGCTCATCAGTGAGGCTCGACAAGGCAGAACGACGACGGTTCTCGATAAGGGTGGCTAGTTGACGCATCGTCTTGAGGTTGCGCTGTGGAAAGCGAGAGGTGTGTGTGGAGGTGCAAGAAAAGCTGCCAGCAACACGAACATGTTGATGGACATTCAGTCATTTCAAATCACTTAATCCATCTATACATCCACTTATTCTGGCTTTATTCACTGAAGATCTGCAAACCAACCAACATCCTTAAAGTGTCAAGGACCCTTTGATGCCTGCTAATAATCCAATACTTTCTAGCTGTCAGCCCCATTTTAATTCAACCAAACTCGGAAACTGCAATTATCATGCCCAAGCAATGAGAGAGGGCCTGGAGTAAGAACTTTTCTCCAGTTAGCAACGTTCTCAGCCCCCACTTTCGTATCACAGTCTCTTAGTTCAACGTAGTGTTGCGTCAAATAAATGATTATATAATCAGTAAAGTTAACAGTTGCGATGAAAGGCACTGATTAATACACTCCCATCACTCTTCTGATCACACAAAACATTCATGTGTCTATGGGTGGAAAAAAAGTTAACTATTGAGATAGTTGTCTCCAAACAAGGAATAACCCATGCCTATTTCAGTATTTTAAACTCGACCAATCCACTGAAAGGCGATTTAATGCAATCAGTCATTATAAATGGGCAGGAAAAAAAGGGTACAACGTCTGCAGAGACCTACATTAGCATGGGTGATCTGACGCAGTTGGGTGGGCCCAATGTGGGGCAGCTGGAGGAGGGGAGTGATTGCAACGGTCGGCGAGAGAGCCTGCACCAACAGCGAGGTGAGGTGCATACAGTTCTCAATAGTCGCCAGCACCTGTGGCACCTTCTTCCTCGAGCCACCTACAGGAAGAGGAAGGTGGTAGTGATGGAGGTTTGTGAAGGATCACCTCATCTTGATAAGCGTGAAAATATCAAAACAGAACACAAATAATTGAAGTAGGTGCGTGGGTAATAAAGCTAATCTTCCAAACGATTTCATTTTATGTTCCTTTCATTCCATCTACGTTCATTAATTTTTTTCCAACTCCTTCTGTGTAGCAGAAAGCACTGAGAGGAAAATTCGTGCTGGAGGCCTCTGTTACCACGAGCCAACTAATGGTCCAGTCGTGTTTGTGCTTCTCCAGGTCTCCGCATCTCATCCACAGCACTTGGATGCCGACCCAGAAGAGAATTCCAAATGTCCTCCACCCTTTACAACATTCACCGTTGCGCTGCTGCTTTCGCGGACAAAAGCTAAGCTGATGTAGAGGCGGGAAGTGTGGCGCATAAAAATGCCAACTTCCTCAACAAAAATGAATGGAAATGCAATAATGCCACCACGACCAAATGCATGCATGTATAACAACATAAAAGGTCTACGCTTTCCAACAAAACTAAATTCCAACGCAAAAGGCACAAATTCGACCATACTACGTTTTCACCCCCCGAAAGGGAAAAAAGCAGTTAAAAATCTCTGGGAACGAATTCGAGGAAGCGGTGATGGGAATTCTGCCGCTATTCGGAGCTCTAAAATCAACCCGCTGTCTTCGATGAAATCGAGTCGTTAAAACCATATAACCCGTTATTACTGAAAGTCCTTAGTAGTTCCGGTTCACTTGGCAACGACAGCGCTCCGTCTAAAATGACCTCCAAAGATCCATCAGTTTAGACAGGTCAAGGATGCCCCGTAATATCTACTGCTAAAATGCATCCCGCTTAATTTCCATTCGCCAACACTAGCCTCAGCGAGTAGGACGAAAACCCACCCCAGTCGATGTAATTTCCCTGGAAATGCTGTGCACATGACACTTAAACCTCGTCTTAGAAGCAGGAATAAACTATGCCACCAACTCTGAAGTACCGCCTACTGAAAGGCAATCACATCAGTAGTATATGATCCCAATTCACAATACTAACAATACTTTGACAAACCTATAGACCAATTGCGCCTTCTGCTTACCTTTCTAAAAACAAAAGGAATAAACATTATTTTTCGTTTCCTGCAGCACACATTCATAATAGGTAGCTTTGTAATGTGAAATTTTGAAGCAGGATTTAACCTTATCCCAAGAGCTGACCCCAAGGCACACGATTGTTGAAGAAAGTTCACAATATGGGTAAATCAACCGATTCTCAAATGAAGCTAATTAGCACAGAATAAGCCACAAGCCAACTAAAGATGCATTACCAATAAGCTTTAGCAAATTTCCGCACTGATTACCTTAAATAAAGGAAGTTAAACAACTCTAGTACGCCTTAAGAAATAAAGTTGGTTCAAAATGGATAAACAATCATCCCATCGATGAAGCCGCAATCAACATTAAGCATAAACATCTATAAACGAAAGATTTCAAGGCAATGCTTTCTTAGAACTGTAAAAAATTGCCAGTCTAAACCGGCTTCACGAATTTATCCCACCGAAAGGCCATATTGTTAGTAAAGAGTACCTTTCCGAAGTGAACACATTTCCCTGCAGCAGAATGAACTTATTGGCCAAGTACGTGTAAGTAAGGAGACTCACGATCCTCAGTGGCCATGGACAAAATGATGAGTAGACTGTTGATCATCTCCTCAAGAAGGCGTGGACATTGCGCGATGATGTATTGCTTATCTGTAGGGAAAGAAGCCGAAAAGAATACCACGATGCTGAAAAAGAGTACCACCAATAACAACTGAGCTCTTGGTCTAAAGTGCATCTCCCTTTCAATTTTGTGGCATATTTGATGGTATTAAAAACGGAAGCCTACCGTCTGTGATGTAAACTCAATCTATCGCCTCCACTTCTATTTCACTTCAGACTTCAGTCCATTTGACTGTTACCATGACGTCCAATAAAAAACGGAGACAGTTATTTGTGGTTAGGATCTCAAGGTCAATAGATCTTTGTTTGCTGTACATCCCCAGAATCGAAAATTGTATAGCTAACCCTAACAACATTATTAGGAGCACCTCAGATGCCGCGTTGGATGTGGCCAGACGGAATATGTCTGACACCTCAAATAATTATACCTTCGACCAAGGTATCAAAAAAGACTGGCCCAAAGTGATACGGTTTTACGGCAAGCGAGACATATCTGATGGGTTATTGAAGTGTCGGGTACTAAAACCACGTCAACTACCCCAATCTCAAGTTCTATATCATGACACGGGAATAGAATTGAATTGCCCCGAGTTTGGAACAGGTAAATAATACACGAAGACTGAAGCTGTGATACCTCCTTGTCTTAAAAGAAGCTGAAAAGTCGAGCAAAGTCAAACCTACCAAGCTCATATCGAAAAAGCATAGAGACTATTTCAGACCGCAACCAAACTCAATTACGTGACGGGCGACATGACGCATTAATGGGAACCAATTTTAGTGACAGCTAACTTGTATCCTTTATTTAAACAGCTCCACAAAAACGGCCTATCTATGCCCCCGAAAATAGTTATGGATGAAACTCCTTGCGGACGTATCATCCCAAACCTGAACATTTTCAGTGAATTAGACAGAAAATAAAAGTCACACAAAAACAGGATTAATAAAATTTATTACGCACCAATGAAGAGAGATTTCGGAGGTAGCTCGAGTCGAAGCATGTGCGCATAGATAAGGGCGCGAGCCTTGATCGCATAGGGCGCACCAACAATAGCCCTCTTGAAGATGGTGAACATTGGGATCTGGTTGACCAGCTGAAAAGCAACAGGCAGTGACACCAGTAGCGAATGAGAGGTAGCCAAGCTAGACTTAAAAGTCACAGTTATTAAAGGCATTACCGGTGGGAGTTCTACATTATCGCTGGGTCTACAGGCGACCTCTTTGTTAAACTGGCTGTTGAACTCGTAGGCGGACGAGAGGAGCTTTATTAACCGAGGTACAGCCATAAAGGGATTGTACATGAAACTGCCACAAAACAAACGAACAGTGACTAGGAGGACACGTGTGTTGCTATACTTCATATAGTTGGACCACCACAGACCCTAAAGAAGCGCAAATATGAATTTGCAAAGTTAAGCCAAGTCTTTGGATGAAGTTTATGCAAAAAGGTACGACATACCACAACTAGGGGAAGCATGAGCATAAATATCACCGCGTATACACCAACGACTAGCACTGTATTCTCCTTTTTAATCATCCACTTGGGAAGTGCCATTCCAAAATTGATTGCTTTTATTGAATGACAAAAAACATTTAAGAAAAAGACCAACGTTCAAATATCGCATAACAAAAACCACAAGATTAACACCTCCTGGTCCATCTGAATTGCCATATTCTTGCCAGTTTTTATGCGCGACTTCATCGGTTAAACTAGAGATAGAAGGGAAAATATTTTTGCAAGAAACTAGGACTTACGTGATGTAGGCCTTATGAATCCTAATAAATTTCTGTTCATCACCACCCCTATCAGGATGGTGAACAAGGGAAAGCTTCTTGTAAGCCTTCTTTATTTCGGCCTTTGAAGCATCCTAGCAAAATATAAGTTAGCGAGGACAAACAACCAACATCTTACTGGATGGATTGAAAGCTCAAAATAGGGATCAAAAGTATTCAAAGTGACTTCAATCTTGGATAATCTGAATCCCAATGCTATAATCATGGCCCAAGCAGTAATAATTATCAATTTTCTGCAAATAAAAGAGGTCTGTAACACTAAGTCCTACATCAAAGTCCTTTTCATCCATTTCTTTGTAGGAGATGATCGCAAATTCGCACGTTTTGTCTGGCATGGTGAGCATTGGCAACGCCTTTTTATGGCATCAACGGATTGCTTAGCTTCTGATTTGGGCCAGAAGAAATATGTTATTGGTAATAGGACGACAGTAAACACTGCAATGAGAAAGCAGTAAAAAGTGTCCCCGGTCTCGTCGAAATTGAAACGATCTCCAGACATTTCATCGTATTTTAGCCTTTATCGGAGTCATTGGCCAATAGCCTTCTTACAGTTAAGTCAATGAACCTTTTAACAGTATCATCAACATATCTTAGAAAAAGGGATGCATTTTTCTTTAATTGCTCCGCTTACGACCTGTAGAAAATATTGTCTAAAAGCGATTATTCACTTTGTGTTTTGCTGCACCAAAAACTCTTTTTTACTGTGCTGAATTCTGTGTATGGATTTAGCCCTGTTATTCCTTAAAAAACTATCTCGTCACTTTGAACATACCCCAAATAAAAGGTTACGCTTTAGGTAGTGAAACTATATCTTGCAATAGATTTACCCAAGTGTGCCATATCAGTGTGCTGTAAGCACCGAGTGGTAATGACTAGATGCATGTGATAAGTGGGATTTCGGTGATTTTAAAAAAGGACAATAGATAACTCTAACATTAGTCAATATGCTGGCACCCTTATCAAATACTAAATAGCATCACTTTAGCTACATGACACAAGAAAATTATGGGTAGAGCTTAGCTATTATGTCGTTCCAAAGGATACTTGCTGTTGGATGAATCAAACATGGATGCTTAAACTACCTTAAATGAAAACTTAATTTACTGCATTTTTTAAGGCGTTCGTCTCTTTTAAAGTCATACTAAGCCAAATTAATGAGGGAGATGTTTTATTGTCAACGCACAGAAGGGCTGGGAAGCAACGGACGAGGTTGGAGAGCCTTACCACCGACTGGAAGTGCATCTCGTAGCTGCAAGAGACCGCATAGCTAAGAAGCATATTAAATACTGCATCACAAAATGTTTGCGATGTTATTTATGGTGGCTGTATACTTCTTAAGTTAGTTATGCCACCTTTAAACAAGTTCTAGCAACATATTGCTAAGAAAATGGGAAATTAGCGTGGTTATTTAATGCCTTATTGCCAACTTCCCTATCGATCACACCCAAATCAAGTGGAATTTTTCGTTACTTCCTTCCTGCCATAAAAGGAAGACGCAGCTAGCAAAGCTTTGAGATAAAGCCATTTAAGTGACAGCAAACACAATATTTGATGGCACAAGATTATCGCAAATTACCAAAGTGATTCTTTTCTTGTTCTCCAGTTAAACATTCCTATTGCTGTTCCAATCCTCTACCTCCTCCTCGTTGTCATCGTCGTCTTCTTTTATCCTTTTAGTTGCAGTGAGTGGTTTCCGCGCTCCCCCCATCAGTCCAGTTCCCTTCTCCTTGCTCTTTCTTCCTCTTGTCCGATGACAAGACAACCTTCTCTCTTTAATCATTTGCCCAATTAGCATAGCAGCCAGCGGCAACGGCGTAAAAATAGACACCACGATGGGCATTACGGCCCCCAGGTCTCCCTCTGGTTGCGGCATTGAGTAAATTAGCACAAGAATAGCTATTCCTGAATTCTGGATCCCTGTCTCGATCGATATAGTAAAAATCTCAGCTCGTGATCGGCGGCAAATGAAAGCAAGAAATCCAGCAAGGCAGAATCCAATCCAGGGCAATGCCGTGGCAGCTGGAAGAATGACTGGGTAGATGCCAATGAGACGGTAGATGGCGAGGTTTGTATACACTCCGAACCCAATAATAATTACAATGAAGAGAAAGGAAAGGGGCCGCAATAGACGAACGAGGAGTTGACCAACACGTGGCATGCTCCACTTGACCAACATGCCGATCATCACGGGCACGGAGATATAGCAGAGCTGACCAAATATCAAGAGATAGGGGATGCAAAGGCTGTGGACATCTATGAAGAAGCGGCCGAAGATAAAAAGCATCAGGGGCATCATGCCTAGAACAGAAAAAGTAGTTTTGTTTTGTCTTATAGCCATGCAGAAAGAGAGTTGTCTTCTACTCAAGTCCTAATAGTAGTATGGAAGTAGGTTTAGCCAGCGCAAAAATAAGCGCCTACGATATGTAAATGGTCTCAGAGGATTACAAAAAGTAATTTTTGCTTATAGAAATCAAACTACTTCCCTACTTACATTGGATTATTAAGCAAGGGTGGAATATTAAATGGATATGTAAAGGAAGGCGAGACGGTTGGGTGGAAGGATGGATGGATGGATACAGGATGGATGGATGGAAACAGAATGGATGGATGCCTACAAGATGCATGGATAAATGTATGCAGGATGGATACGCGATTGGTAAATATATGGATGTATGGATACAGGATAGATAGATAAGGAGTGGATGGATAGTTGGATGCATAACACAGAGTTGATGGGTACTGGGCGGATAGCTGAATGGACAAAGGGTGAATGCAAATTGGTGGCATGTTTAACCCACCCAGTGCAGCGATAGAGCTGATGAAGGTCATGGTCATGCTCAGATTGAGGTCACCATCCAGCAACAGTGTCCAGATATTCGACGCGCCTCCACCTGGACAGCAGCCAGCAGTAAGGAGACCGAAGCCGAACTCCGATTTGATGGGCACAACCTTGGCCACGCCACAGGCTATCTGCATTCACCACCACCGCCATCCCCATGTAGAGAATAATGGAAGAAATAGAAGAATAACATGGTTACACTGAGCGGTTAGAATTCGCCTTTACGCATGTTCGTAGACGCACGTTCACCATGTAGATTTCACTGGTTAGATGCGACATCCCAGAATCATGCACTTGCAGAAACTAGTACTCGCGTTCCAACGTGTTCGTCATCAACATTCACTCCACAACTCTTCAGATCTTCTTTCTTCCATGTTGCACGTGATCTCGTCTGCCTTGAGAAAACCAGACCAGGTAGACCATTCTAGCTTTCACTTGCCCTCCAACGCAACAACTCAGCAGAGGGCTTCAATGCAAGGCAGAGATGGTGGAGAGATGTGCATCATTCAAATCAACCATGTCTCGGCGAAATAAGGCATTCAATCGCTTCTCTCTCCGTTCCTCACATTATGCAGCTCAATCAACTGACAACTGGAGTCTGACAATAGTTCATTAGCACTGCTCAGTGGCAAAATAGGTTTATCCCATTTGACAAATTAAAAATATCAAAACTATTGATATTTTTTATGTGTAGAAAGTGCGCGCGTCCCCAGACAAAGTCATTAGAATCGCGTGTTTTGTTTTAATGAAGTCAGTGTTTTTTTAACAATGGTGTTACCCAAGCATTTTATTCCACAGGTATGCAAATTAACAGCCGACCCTTCCAAAACACCCTCTTCTTTTAACTTTTACCTAAAACAAGACGCTAAATACAAATATGATGGAGTTATAGGCTTTTAAACATCAGTTAATTTGACTTTTTTGATATTGTGTAAGGTTTGTTTAGAAAATACAATCAAAACATCTAAATAACATTTTATTAACTTAGTGATCCTCACAACATGTACTTCTGTCTAGACGGCATAGTCAGACGTCCGTGCCTGTGGTCCACCATCTCCTCCATACACTGATGCCAATTCCTTCTCCACAATGGTGTGGAAGTACTTGAGGTGCTGAACTGGTGGCAGCAGGATGCGATCCCGCTTCAAAAGGACAACAACCGTTATTTATTTGGTCGGTCTGTCTTTTGTGGAATCACTTAAAGTGTTGCTGGACCCGGTTGAGCGTCCAGAGCGTCACGCTAGTATTACAATCATTTTCGTGCCCTTTAATTCACTCCCAGGTGACAACTCTAGGTGTGGCATGACAGGACGTCATGACTTTCCACCTTCCTCCCTTCCTTCTTTTTAATCTTGACTCTGCAGACTGCTAACTCTTGCAACCAGCATTCCGGACAAAAGTGAACATGCAAATCACATACCAGTACCATTAACAGGAACCACAGTGCTATCCACCCAAACACCTAGAGCACAGAAACCTCGGAATACCAGTAGCAATAGCGAAAGTGTCACCACCCTCAGTCCTCCCATCGGAAACAGAGGAGGTGTTTCAAGCTACGGATTGAATGATCGTGTCTGAGGGTGTCTCGTAACTCCTGTTCCACAAGTCGTCTACTCCTGAGATAAAGTAAACTCCAGAACTTGACTTCAATGTCACAGCAAGGAAGAAGGCGGAGCGTCCTTCTGTCCCACGCTATGAGTGGGTGTGTGCATGCTGGGCTGACAATGCAATCCGTGTCAAAGACAGCACCTTCTATAGATTAACCACACCATTCACCTACTTACGTATAACACTTTGGATATTCGGTCGGTCACAGTCACCAGGAAGATGAATAAGGAAGGAAGCCTCGAAATGATGGACTACTGACAGGGGACACATCAGAAGTGTAGACTACGATTAGTGGATCTATCCCCTGGAATAGAGTAGATACATTGTCCAAGCTTCAAATTCATCCGTCCACGTACGATTAGCGATGTCAAAATTCCAATGATTGCTCTCCCCACCCTTCCACATCTCTCAAACTCGTCTCAAGTACCTTCACACTAAACAAGATTGCCACAGTGTCATCCTCAAACGCCGCACTATTGGCCGTCAAGTATCACTGGTCGCTCGCGGTCGTTGTTATCTACAAGTTGACAACTAAACGACCCTCGTGTTATATTGTCACTAATAAGGGGTTCCAAAGAACTCCGCCACCTACAAACAATAATGCCACCATTTCTGTTGTGTGGGTCATGAGGTCATGCCCTGTGTATGTGTTTTTCCAGCATCTTGGCTGGCTTAAAAAGTTGACTCCAAGAAATATTAATTCACCTGTAGTGGTGGCGTTAGATCTTCAAAAAACCGACACTCACCAGAGGCATAAGTCCAAATTGACAGACGAAACCGATGATAGTACCCACAGGTCTCCTCAAATATCGCCAAATCAGACGTGCATCCAACTCACAACCTATTAAAAAGGTGATTTTACAGACGAGGGTGATAATGACCACCCGAAATACTACTTCCAGCACGCCTCTAGGTCGGAGAACCTTCAGAAGGAATCCCATTGCAGCGGTGTCATTATTTGTCGACGCGTTGACCACCCAATCGTAGTACTCCTCCACTTGACTTGCGTTGTCTCTGTTAAATGCATGGAGGGAGCCAGACAATCCACCTGGTCTAGCTTCTCGAACCCATACCTTTAGAAATGCGCTCCCCATTCGATGACGCTTGACGGAAAAGGCAAGGAGCAGAACTGTGACAGTTGGGTCATCCAATTGAGGAGTCAAGTAAATCCAGAAAGGTGGAGATAGTGATACAATATCCTGAATGTCAGTTTCAAAGGAGATGGCTAAGGGCGAGGCGATGTGGTGATAGGTGAGACTACAAGTAAAGTTGAATGGATCCACATCGTGCTGAATGAAGGTGAGATTCTCAGTAGGACAGGCAATACTGAGACATGTCGTGTTTAACGTGACTAGAGAACTATTCAATTGAAGTTGAGTTTCTGCTTCAATTCGCTTTCTATCCGACAGTAAAACCTCATCGAAGATCACTCCACCCAAGGACTCGGTGGCAACGTGTCTGGAAAAAGCAGTAATTCCAAGGGGCAGGAGGAGGAGGGCAGGGAGATAGAATAACACTGTTGTTGAAATGCAAACCATGAGACGTGTAAATGATTAATCGTTGTTGTTGCTAGTGCGACCACCGCGCCAATAACCACCACACTCTTCTCTTCTCTTTTTGTGCGTGATGCGGCTTATCAGAAGCCGTTGACGCTAACGCAATGTCAAGAGGTGCCGTGACGAGGTAGGTGAGATTGAATAACTGCATAAATTTTGCACTTGTCAGTCATTGCAGTACGACGAATGCATCCGTCTGACTACTCTTGCCAGTTTAGAGTGATATCATTCACTCGCACAAACCCCTCAAACTCACCGCTCAATTTCCATGCTTCTACGCATCATTTAACCAGAGCGTTCTCAATAGTGAGTTATCAGCCTGTATTTTTCGACCAAGTCTCGAGTAAACAGGTGCACATTTGAAATTTTATTATTTTCAACAATTTGCACTTTTACTAATCACCCGCCATTTGAGTGCAGCCGTCTCATTAATTGTGTGCACTCAGCCGAAGGTCACTGATCGAGTACCGCAACGTTGATTGGTCACCATGCTAGTCTATTCCAGTAGACAATCTACTAAATTTTGTTGTGTTTCATATCAATTAACAGAACAATTTCACCTTGTTATTCGTGTAAAGCAGATTAATTCCCTCCTGTTTGGCTGCGTTTTGGAAGCAATCGGTTTTGTTTCAATTTTTACCGCTTTCGAGGCGGAAAATTTGTTTTTAGCAACGGCTGATTAGAAATGTGTTAGTAAAGAAAGTGTAGAGAGTTTCTATTCAGCGTGCTTTAGTTAGTAGATGTTTTCATTCCCTCAAAATCCTGACGCAAAAGCGTTGTCAGTGGCTGCAATGAAGAGACACTCTTGAAGAGCGTAAATGTAACCCTCTGAAGGTCTAGTGGCAAGTTGGCTGAGAGGCCACAGATGTAGATAGCTACACAATTTGTCATCATTTTGACACTGAAATGTGTGCACATATTGCAGTTGAGTGTGAACCACGGTTTCGCCATTTTGGTGGAGATTTCCATCAAGTAAATCTGCATTGGCTGGAGAGTGAAGAAAATGTATCAGTTTGTGCTGTGATTCTTTAGAGATCTTCACTACTCTGGTATTGAGTCATCCGTTCCACGTGGCAAGTGGGTCGCACTGACGACTTAAAGCCCCTGTTGGAACGTGTTGAGAGCGCGTGTATGGATGACTCTCATCAACCTCCAATTTGGTCTCCGCTGAAGCCTCATCTTTAAAATCAAAATTATCCGCCAGTCCATATTTCTTGATTATAATTGCATTTTTGAGGCCAAAAAGGAGGAATCCTTAAGCAACGCCTTCAAAGATGTGGACGATTTGAAGAAACCGGTTAATAGGTGGCACGGTGGTCGTTACGACGGCAGTATCACACGTTCCAAGCTGGCTGGATCCGATGGATCTCAGTCGTTTCAAACTTTTACAAATAGAATGAACTGTGGTAGTGTAGTGTTTGATAGGCCACACAGAGACAGTTGGGACTGTTCACGACCACCTTATTCCACTGAGTCACAGTTGAAAGCACCGATTCCCACCTTTCGCCTATTCCTGCCTTGCAGTAAAACATTTTATCGAGTTGTCGCTTTGGCGGACAAGTAAATGCTAGAATGGCAAGTGTTTTGGTGATGGTCTGTCTGGTCGGATCTACCAAAGGCAGATGGAATCACGTGCAATACGGAAGGAGGAAGACATGAAGAGTTGTGGAGCGAATGCTGACAAGTGCATTGTGCAGGCGTATCAGCCTAAGATGTTACAGATGAGCAGTGAAATCCACGTGGTGTATGTAGCGTATGCAGTGTTTACGTTGTCAAATGTTAAATAGAAGAGTTGCGCCCTCCTCCTTCGGTAAATTCCAACAGATTTACCCTTTAAAAAATTTAACTGCATTTTACATACTTATATTTTAAGAGATATTTTTAAAAACTTAGAATTCCTATTGCCTCATTCTCGCCTAAATTGCTTAAATGGCAACTTCACATCTCACCTAGAGCTTCCGCAAAAAAATCAATAAAGCGGGTGAGTAAATATCCCCAATTGGGGAAAATCGATGGTCCTGCGCACTCACCTGACTACATGTCACACCGATCGATAATCAATAGCACCGAAATTCAGGCCAAATGAAGGGAAATTGAGGGTCACATTTGTTAATTTTGTTTAAATTTAATAATTATTTGTTTAATAAGTTACAAAATGAAGTAAAAATTGCGAAAAATTCCTTTCTACCTATTGATAGACGCGTGACTAATTCTAAGCAAGTGATTTAATAATCCGAAGTAATTAGTAGTCAAGGCAGACGCCGTAAACCTTGACCCCTAGCACTTCTAAAGTGCTAGCGTATTGTATGCACGCGTGCATGTATACCTCCGTGCGTACGTGTGTGTGTGTATTTATTGAGTGGTTGATTAGACCAAAATTCACACAGACAAATCTCACATGCACACAAGTCGTTTTCATAGGCACTACCACAACGATAAGAAGAATGCACTTCCTCGGCTTCCTCTTCCTCCATCTTCTTAACCAAGTTTCAGCATTTTCCAACATCACGGTTAAAGAATCCATTGGGGGTCTAATAACCGATCCCTGGGTATTGGATGATCGAAAACGGATCGACGCAGAAACTGTCGATCAAGTGACTCCCATCATTATTGTTACCACAACTGCTGCCACTTATGATCTCAGTCTCGCCTGTCTTAAAGGCAACCTCACCTTCTCGCAGAATAGCATTACACCCCACCTCCTCGTGTGTAACTTCACTGGGCACACAGATATCCCCCTCTCCATCTCTTTTGACACCGACATCAGTGAGGTGGCAACTCTCCTGCCACCCTTCTGGATGTACCTCTCACCCGGCTCCGTTGACATGACTCTCAACTTCACTATTTGTCTACATCGAATGGGTAGTGTCTACTTGAAGGTTTGGATGAGAGAGGCAAAACCAGGGGGTAGAGAAGGAGTGCTCTTCTCCTTTGATCCCTCCAATGACACCTCAGTGAAGCAGTACACATCGTGGCTAGTTAACGGAAGTCGAGTGTATGAGGCAGGCGGTGGAGCAGCAATGGGTCTTCACCTAAAAATTCTACGCTCTAGAGGCATTATGGAAACCATCTTTCGAGCTATTGTCGCTGTCATGGTGTGTGCCCTTACACTAGTCATGGGATGTGAGTTAGATGTCATGCTGATTTGGAAGCACTTCAAGAAACCTGTGGCACCAATTATCGGCTTTATTTGTCAATATGGATTGATGCCTTTGGTAAGTTTACATCTCATCGTACTGGAGGGACCCAAGAGCACCTTAGGGCCAACCTTTCACTCTCCTTTGTACTTATTCTTTGTAAAAGTACACATGAAGTAGCCTTATACTTTCATAAAAGTGTAATAACCTTCCAAAAATCGGTACAAGTAATGCGTGGTTGCTTTCATGAGGTGAAACTTGAAGGTTGCTGCTCTCTAACGTCTAATTAAGTCTTCCCGTGTGCCAGGACTGCTGACTGACTGGAAAACAATGTGCTTTGTTTTACTGTATGTAGAGGGACTCACGGGAGACAAACATAAATGAAGGTGACAAAGGAGGTGCAGCAAGGAGTGTGCATCGAGATCTACCAGCAGTTCTTGGTGAAGTATGATGCTAAAACCCAGGCTCGATAATGTCATGTGCGCTATGAGAGTCGGGTGACAGCCTCACCTGTCAAAGTGTGGATCGTCACAGGCTCATGTTGTTCCTCTAGTCATTTCAAAGGTGATTTTATAAGTTAGACTAATAGAATGGAGCAAATACGATCATGGATGCGTAGAAGACTGGCTTGTCCCCAATAAATCTTCAAGTGTGTGTGTGTGTGTGTGTGTGTAAGTAATCATGTCACTTCTGCAGGTCCCTGACAATCTGAAACGCTTCTACAATTAAGGTTTCTATTGATTCAAGGATGACGTACTTGAGAGTGCTTCCTCACTGCCTAACATTAATGAGAGGTTCATTTTTCCCTTCTTCCTTCCTTCCATTATTCTCCACATGGGACGGTGATGGCGGTGGCGGTGGTGGTGAATGCAGATAGCTTTCGGCGTGGCCATGGTAGTGCCCATCAAATCGGAGTTCGGCTTCGGTCTCCTCACCACTGGTTGCTGTCCAGGTGGAGGTGGGTCGAATATCTGGACACTGTTGCTGCATGGTGACCTCAATCTGAGCATGACCATGACCTTCATCAGCTCCATCACTGCATTGGGTGAGTTAACTGTGCAACCACTTTGTATTCATCCATCCACCCTTCCATTCCCACCCATTCAAATGGACAACATCATCTGGAGCTCCGTGGTTAGATGTAACTTCTGAAATATCCCTCACACTAACTCTAACCCGCCGTAGTTGTTGATGACCTCAAATTCTTCCAAACAAACTTATGCCTAATAAGGGATGCATTTGTGTGAACCCAGTTTGTTGGTTAATGTTGATGATGAGGACCACTGCTTGATCACGTTAATTAAACGTGGTCAATTGGTTGTGGCAGTGACTTTGTCACCTCAGCAAAGGAAAGTATGTTTGTAATAATCACGACATCTTTTTGTCTATGCAACTAAGAGGAGGGATAATCGAAAAAATTCATGTATTCACAGTCGCTTTGTATCGGACGTCACTCTGTTCATCAAGTCAGTACCATAGATTTAAAGACCAGATACAGGGTGCCAGGTGACAAGTAGGTGTCAGGTGTCAAGGTCAAATAGTACATACTGAGATGACATGCGATGGGATGGTGAGGTGAGATGAGTTGATAGTACCGAGTAGGTGGAGTACTTTTATGAGAAATTCATCCCATCTGCAAATTTTACTCAAAGGATGCCAAATTTTTGCCATCTGCACTGAGTCAGCCAGAGAGGTACCAACCCTTGACTGTAATTTTCAATTGTTATAATCCAGTATCCTTTTTTACAAAATTGCTTCATTAAATTTCCCGGATAGTATCAAGGCCTCTTAGAATCGAGGACCACTTCATTACAGAGGCAGAAGATGGAAGGTCACCCCGCGAAGTCAAATAACTGGTCACAGGCTTTGCTGTGGAGCCTGGGGCCGCACCGTTGATAGCTAAACTGATGTGGTGGTTTTGATGCGGATTAAGGCATCGGCATGGCGGAGTCAAATGTGGAAAGGAAGGTCTCACGATACTTGTCAGTCATTCACAGGTTTTTACCACTTTTGTTGAGTTCGCAATAGCCAAATGAACAGCAATTCTCTTCGTTCTTCTGTGAAACGCCTCAAAATTTACGTGTAATTGTCAATCATTTGGAAGTGGGGAAACCTCTTGATTTTTCGCTAGCATACCAACGGGCAAGTAATAATCTAGCAAAAACTGCTTTCCGCTTGACTGTCTTGACTGCCACTTGATAATGGAAATGTTTATCAAGTTTTGTTACCATTTTGTTTAAATGCGCTCTGATGATATCATTTAGCGATGCTGCTTTTGCGATTGAAGCGTAGCGGGAATCCGAGTTGGTGTTCCTGTTCGTTTTTTTATCAAAAGTGCAGACAGAACCTTTTGGGATCAAATTCACCGCACCCCATTTTTAAGTTACATATTTCTTGTTGATTGAGGCTGTCAGTTGTTTAATCTTGTTAAGGGCAAAAAAAACACTCAACTCATATTAGTGGCTTGTTCCAAAACAGCTTCTAGCTACTGAGTTGTTAAGGATGTTAAAACGTAAATTTACTTGTGAGGCATAAGCAGTGCCCAGGAGTACCGAAATCATGAAGACTAAGTAGCCCACGTGTTCGATTGTTCCGTCACGCCGTCATCATTATCGCCACTGCTTTGCGTCATCACCGCATACCTGGGCGATTAAATGGCAGCACTAATAAATGATGAAATTTTACAATCACTGAGACTTGTAAATAGTGCTGACGTAATCGAGGCTACCTGGTATAGGTGCTTTTGTTCTAGAAGCTTCGGAAGACGACATTAAACTTGCCTGCAGCTATGTTGCTTGGGCAGAAGCAGTCATATCACGATAAATGAGAGCTCTGGCATACTACCGATTCACCCTTAGGATCTTAGCAGGGACTAAGGAAGGAAATGAGGTAGCAAAATATGAGCATTATCAAAATCGCCTATTAATTTATTTATGCCTAAAATCTAGTAATCAGTAACGGCTTTGTTCCCATTTTCCCCTACAAACAGTCCCACCCTTCTTAGAAAGTAGAATTTGTCTCCAACTCAATCATAACAATAATGTGGTATTTTATACTTGTTAATACTTTGTTTCAAGGCTTGAATGCTTCGTTTTAAGACTGAAGAAAGGAGATGCATGTTCACCGAATTTTTAGAATTTTTGTTCCTGAATGACTGCCAACACTTTTACTTGCACAGAAAATGTTAACAATGCACTGTAAGGTTTAGCTAAAGTCGAATCTTAAATCCATTAATCAACCACTTAATGGCTGTCATCAGGACACACTTTGCAATGAATGAGATGAAGGTTCAATTGTGCTGGATTTGTGAAGATCAGGCCTTTTGATTATCTTCTGACAGGCATTTAATGGCTCTCAAAAACAACTGGTAAAAGTAACGGTACCGTTTCGCACACCACGCAGCTGAAGATCACAGTCACGGAGACACGTAGAATGCGAATGATTTTATGATATTTTTGGCTCAAGACGGTAACTCTAATGAAAAAAATCTGCAAATACCACTTGTAATTAGGTTTCCTTACCAAGACGCAGAAGTCAAAGATGAGCAATTGGTGTTTTTTGTCATTTCATGATACCTGCGGTTGCTCCAAATGGGGTGGCCGAAAGAGATCTGCTTAATTTGAGAATAAGCATGCTTTCAATAACTTTCCCAGTATCTGTTTAATGAACCAAAATACTTAAGTATACATGCTTTTTACAAAAAACCTGGACCACTGTGGACGATTCCACTCTGAGACTGTGGTGCAAGAGTTAAAGAGATTCTAATGTAGGCGAAGGCGCAACAGACCCAAAATATAGTCAAGCACGTAAAACTGCACTTATTGAGTTGCAACATTAGTTAGTTTTAGGATTACTTTAAGCACAAAGCTAAAAAGCTTAAGCTCACCGTTCACCTAGGTTAGCAAATGCAAATGCTGTTTCAAAAAAACCAACTTTAAAAAAGCTACAATAATCACAAGTGCCATTTGTTATTTATGCAAGTGTTAGTGGGTTTCAGTTACTGCACTGCAATTTTTGAATAAACTAATTCTTTAGTGCCTTCGTTTTTTTTGGACTAAATTTAGGTTATCAACACCCTCGCGACAATCTAAAAGCCAACTTGTCTAATTTTTGCAGTTGAAGCGTTAATTCAGTCGTCGACTTTCAACTCAACTGCTATTGAAATACTTGCAAAGTAGCCATAAACTGCACAGAGCGCAGTGTGTTTTTTATTCTTGAATAAGGTTTTGATGCGGAGTATAAGGAGCAACCTTGTGACGCCAAATGGATAACCATTTGAAGCGGCAATGCGATACCTCCCAATAAGTCGTTGCCGACAGGGATGTCATGGCGATTCGTTCTAAATAAAGCCAACTTTTGCTAAAGAATTTAGACCCAATTATCCCAAAAAGCACTGAGGTAGTTGTCAGTGCTTTAAAGCAGTTTTAGAGTCTTAGGAAACCAGTTTCTCAACCTAGTAGAAGGCGAAATGAGTCTAAGGTCTTGAGCGGTAGTGAGAACTACCCATTTGCAAAGACATAACCACCCTTTGGAATCGTTTCACCACCAAACGTGGTACACCGTACCCTTGCTTTCCCAAATGCCTCGCAATAGGATCGTAAAATTGACGGTTTAACTCAGCTACAGCTGAGAGCCTTGTTCCTCATGTTGATTATGCGAAATTAAATTTGCAAGCAATCGCGTTTTGAGACATTGTTAAACCATTAACTTTAGGAAAAAAAATCAAGGAGATATCGCATAAAAACTAACCACACCGCGGAACCGGATGAACATGCTTCTGCGAAAAAGCCCTTCCCCAAGAAGACTAAATGCATGCTTTTCATTCAAAGGAGTTGGTTATTTATTCTTATTTGCACAAGACCACAATCGAGAGTTTTCTCCCCTTCAAGGCATGATGCCATTGATGCTCTTCATCTACGGCCGCTTCTTCCTCGATACCAGAGCCATCCACATCCCCTACACCCAAATCGCCGGCCAACTTTGTTACGTCGTCGTTCCCGTTGTCCTCGGCATGTTGATCAAATGGCGTTTTCCTAATTCCGCTAAGCGCATGGTTCGCCTATTCCTTCGCCCATTGGCTTTTTCCTTCATCTTTATCATCATTGGATTTGGCATCTACGTCAACTTGCCCATCTATGCTCTCCTGGGTGCCTATCCTCTTCTCTTCCCCATAGCGGCTGCTCTACCTTGGATGGGCTTCCTCCTTGCTGCTCTACTCGCTTTTCTGTGCCGACGTTCTCGAGCTGAGATTCTCACCATATCCATCGAGACGGGCATCCAGAACAATGGAATTGCTATTCTAGTACTACTCTACTCAATGCCACAACCAGAGGGAGACATTGGAGCAGCGATACCTCTCGTAGTTGGTTTCATCACACCGTTTCCGTTAATGCTTGCTTACGCCGTTGTGGCGATTAGGGAAGGAAAGTGTTCGCAGTGCTGTCGGAAGAAAAAGATAACAGAGCTGGTAGGAACGGATGATGAGGAACAGCAGAAGGGACTGAAATCCTCCTCGAAGGATCAGAATTTTGAAACGATAATCCCCTAGACACTGCCGCTGTCCTCCCTCGCCCTCTACTTGCCATTTCCTCCTCACAATCACATGACATCCATCGTAGTGTATAAAACGTGGAGTAATCAACTGATCTATTGGAGCAACACTTCTGGTCTTTCAAAATCACTCAGTCAGGCTTGTTAGTTAAGGCAAATAAATTGAAATTTTAAACCACACATCAGCCGACCGTTAACAGCAAATTCCATTATTTAAAAACCAATAATTCAGCCAATTGCAAGTGGTATGAGTACTTCCTCACACTCTTTTTCAGCTTCCAAAAAACACAATTTTCCCGTATATGGCTAAACTACCTGCTTGTCATCAATCACAAACACGAATCCCAATAAATGACTTACATGAGAGTGTACCTATGCCATGAGATTTTCCACTAAGCATGATAAAGAAAAATTTCCTATTTCACTTTGAAGGGGGACTCCGACAAACTAAACCTAACAAACAATCGTTGATTGCAGGAACTTATGAAACAACAACACGTCAATATGAAACAGGATAAACAAACAGAAGTGTTAAACATGCCGCGCACCAAAGTTTGACAAGCAATACCTAATGAAAGAAATTCATTCTAGGAAAATATCACCACTTTAAAAAACCGCAAAACCGCAAATATTATTGCTGGTTATTTATACCGCCTTTGCTCGAATTTGTACACAGGGGCATGATTCCTATTACCTTTTCGAATAACCTTGTATTTCACATTAGCGCTTCTCTAAAATTCAAAAGATAGACAAAATAAGCACCAAGAAACAAAAACCCCATTTCAAATATTCAGACGAAACTTACCATCAGTGTGGCCTTAGCCTCACGCTTCGCAATGGCAAGTTTCAGCTTTTCCGCTCGAGTCAAGCGTTTTGAAAGTTCCTTATAACCAGCAGCCTGCAAATCCATTAGTGCATCTGCATCCGATGCGGGCACACTACCGGGGATTTGGATTGAGACGGCTGAAGGATCAAAAGAGGACCGCACAGCACGAGCCTCTTCGATCGACTCCACAAAAACAGTTCGCTTTGGCTTCAGACGCCTACTAGCTACCGAGGGATCAGCGGGGAGGAGATTAAAACGTGATTCAAGTTCTCGAATCTTTGACATCTCTATGGTGAGTTCTCTTTGAAGGTAAAGAATATCGCAAGAAAGCATATCTACTAGTTCTGAGTCACTGTATTCCTTCGTATTGTTTAGCAGAATGTGACCCTTTTCTTCCTGATTTATTGGTATTAGGATAAACAAAAGCTTTACCGAATGAGCAGTGTTATGCATAGCAAAGTAAAATTCGTCCTCATTTTTCGTCAGCGCCTTCCTCTTTAACTCGCGTATGCGGTTCCTCTTCGCCTCCTCATCTCTTGATCGAAGAATAAAATCCTTCTTTTTTGGAAGAGGTCCGAACTTGGCCCTTGCAGCCGGCTAAATAGGCAAAGAGTTACTAAAAAGTAAGCACCACAGTACCTGAGACCTCTCCTTGTGTAAACGAGCATTACGCTTCTGAATATTCTTAAAAGAAGCAAACGGCATGGCAACACGCACCAATTGTCCCAATGAGGACTCCCACTGTTGGGCGATTTACTAAAGCGGTCACAAACAAGTTCATATAAACACTAAAAATTTCATTTAAAAATGAGAATACTAAACAAATTGTGTATATTTTTTAATTTTTTTATTAAATAAAAATTTTACACGAAAGCCGCACTTAATTTGGGTCGTGGCAGTGTTCAGTAGTGCAGCATGTTCATTAAATTTTATGAATTATATAACCCGAAGCATTTGTGAGAGTAAAATTGAATTCCAGACGTTAAAAACAAAAAAAGGAGTGTAAATGCTAAATGCATGACTGCTTTACTTCTAGGGATTCACAAATTCGTATGATATTATAAGATACCAATAGTGTAGGGCGAGACTGGCCGGTCTCCTCTTCCCTGTTCCTAGTGTTCTTAGAACAGCCCATTGATTTAATTTAGACATTTTTGTTAATAAGGAGAAGATTAGGAGGGAAAGTACAACGCTTAAGAAGGGGAAGAACCGCAAAAATACATTGCTTCACTATTAGGAATACCGCCATTAAACAGCATAACTAATTTGGTTTAAGCTTTGTTCGAATTTGTTTTAAAGTTGGTGATTAACCTAGTGAAAAAATTTGCAGTATTTTGAGGCAGCGTCTATTTAACGCCAACTGTATGACTTGTTGGTCTACGTATTTTTTTGCGGAATTGTAGGTAGTAATTTTAATATCTGGTGATTCTCCAGCATAAATCCAATATCAAACGTCAATTTTGCTGCATTACCGTCTATGTAAATGTCACTTTTGTTAACTTCTTCCTAAAATTTTAATATCTAAGGATTATTTCGAGTTCGATAAACGGGATCTTAATAATGACATTTTTACTATTGCCTGTGCAATCGCACTGTTTTTAATGCATAAGTGTATTTGTTTTGCGCCTAATTCTTACTATTATACACATTATTAGGACAACCTGTGGTTCCTTATCATTCATCGGAATTTTTCTTTAGTATTCGAAATGCACAAATGTAGTGTTTTGGTACCCACTCTAATGGCCCACTAGCCTGTGTTCACACAATGAGCAGAAAAGCCGGAGAGTTTATTGATCGCTTGCGGATATATGTCAAATCCGGCTCAGGCAGTGCCGGAAACCCTCTAATCCGCGGAAAGGGTGGCAATGGTGGAAGTGTTTACCTTCGTAGTGTGGAGGGGCAAACTCTCACTGGCATAATTGATAAATATCCCAAAAGGCGATTTATTGTACAGTTTCATTCTTGTGTTACCTCAACGGTGTTCCATGGTTTTGTATTTTTCTTTTGTTTTACAGGCTAACTGTGGTAAACCCTGTAGCTCTCGACGTGGCGTATGCTTTGGTACCAATGCTGCCGACATTGAAGTTCCAGTCCCCGTTGGGGTTTCCGTCTCCATTAGTAATCCGGGTGAATCCGCAAGACTAATAGGTGACCTTGACGAACCCGATCAGCGATTGCTTGTTGCTCAGGGTGGTTATGGTGGCACGCCAGTAACTAATTATCTTGGCAGTCCAGGAGAGGCGCGGTCGATAGTGCTGGACCTAAAGGTGTGCCAATGTTTTTTTTCATTCTTCTTCCATTTGCCTTCCAGTTGATGGCAGACGTTGGACTTATCGGGCTGCCTAATGCAGGAAAATCGAGTCTGCTGCAGGCGCTCTCAGGAGCTAAGGTGAAAATTGCTGCCTATCCTTTTACCACCCTGAGACCACAGATAGCTGCTATCAGCTTTTCCGATCATCGAACGATCACAATGACAGATTTGCCGGGTACGTTCAAAAGTTTACCGTTGTTTTTTGTTTAACATCAGTTACAGAAAGCCCTAGCTATTTAGGTATGCTATTTACGGTAAAGTGAAAACACTTGTGAAGGGTTCACTCTGTTAGCAAGGCTCCGGTCATATACTTTCCGCCGACCGAAGTTGCCTTGTTTTCGAGTTTGCTAGTGAGTTATTTGCCCAATTGTCCTCCAAATAAGGTACAGGACACGTTTTGTAGCCGTTCTCTGCGCTCTCTATGCTTCGAGATGGGATAAGAGCGAAGTCCATAGGAGAATTTTTTTTAATTACCCTGAGAGGACCATTAGATCTAACAATGGTGGTGCGTCCCGTAAACCTCGGTGAATCCATTTTTCGCCTTGTCACTGCGAACCGCATAGTATGAATTCATTTTATTTTTATTGCTTAAGATCGAACAATGTTGTGAAGCGAAATTATTTTCTCGTCCTATCGTCCACTTAGAAGCAGGAATCTGGGAGGGTCTTTTGGACTGATTGAAGTCCTGATGTTTGGACACAGCTAGATTGGCTTTTGGATCTGCTCTTACCTTAGTCCTATCCTCTGCTTCAGGTCTGGCGGACATAGCCGCTAAGTTTGATACAAATCAGCAGTCGCCCCCACCGTTGCGCCACACAGCCTTCCTGAAACACGTTGAGCGCACCGCCTGTCTCCTAGTGGTCCTCGATGCCCTTGGCTTCCAGGCGAACCAGCATGCTCCCCTACGCACGCCGTTGGCTGCCGCAGTTCTGCTAGTCAGTCAGCTGCAACGCTACGCTTTTGGTCGTCTCCTCGGCAAGCCAATGCTCTGTGCTATTAATAAGGTGCTTTTTGGCAAGGATTTGCCATGCCGGCTGGCCTCTTATCCAAAGCATTGTCATAGATGTAGAAATCACAAGAGGAGCTTTGAAATATGGTCTACTTTCTACGTTACACCATCCCGTTTGCTGGTTGATTGTTTGGACAGAATCTGCCGAACTACCTTCGAAAATCAGAGTATTATTTATCTCACTCATTTAAGGCCTTTTATGAGGTCTGTTTGATCTCTATTTTGGTGGAATAAGACATGTATTTTGTAACCCGTTGATTTGCAGTCCTGACTACTTTCCAATGATAATTGTGCTGCGCATTAAGTAATTTCATTTCAGCTAGTATTTTTTGGTAGGAGAAATAACTCAATTTTCAAGCAATTGGAGCCCTCACAACCCTGTGATTGGTTGGATCGGTTCTCGATTAGTTTTTTTTTACTTTTAGCTGTCCACTGAGACTCGAATAGCTGTTCGTGAGTCCCTTTAGACATTTTACTCAACATGATTCGGGTCACAGGGTCCCCCACTTCACTTTGCGAAATATTAGGCTGTTTAGTAATTTTCCTCCTTTTCGATGTTTGTCGAAGATTATTGGCGAGCAATTTGTGAACGTAAGATTATCCACTTAATTTCTTGTTAGTAATGGACATATGCTTTCTGCATGAAAGCCCCATTAACACTATCCACAGTTAATTGCTTTTGAGCAAATCTCCCTTTTTGTGAAATTACCCTTGCCGCATCGTGATTGGTTGGACACCACCCAGTCCTCCGGTTGGTTACTTCCACATGTAATGGACATCATTTATTCCCATATCTTTCTTCTCATTCAGCGATTCTAATATCGGTAGTATCATCCCGTTCACCAAACTTAAATCTAGCTAAATCGAACATTTCTTTTTTCCTTCAGTGTTTTTCCTTGATTTTCTTGGTTTGTTTCAGGCAATTCTTCTTGAACCTTGCCTCAGTTTTAAGCGTGACCTGTTTTCTGACTTCCTCCATCTTTGGTGTCTGCAAACTAGGTTAGTGTTGTTGGTTGCTTGTAACGACTTCGACATATTTTTTCGCTGGAAATGTGTGCATTAAGACTTAATGTACAAAAACCATGTAAATAAGAAGGTAGTTTTATTCTAAAATTAATTCCATTGACGTTTGTTCATGACCGCGATCAGGCATTTATTGTTCCATCAGATCGATCTGCCCTACGCTCAAGGGACAGCAGAGGAGGCACGAGAAGTGCTGCTAGGCAATGACTGTGACGCCATTTCGAAGGCTAGCGGACTGCCATCAGTCCTGCTACCTCGCCACGAGTTTCGATTTGAAGATGTCTACCTTGTCTCTGCTGCAAAGCGGCTCAATCTCACAGGTACTCGCCCTTGCCTTCTCCTGAGCAATGTCTCCTTATTTCAACTAAGTAAACCGCTATTTTATTTGCGTCCTAGGATTGAAGGAGGGTCTGCGCCACTGGCTTGATTTGATCGAGCTGAGACGTAAAAAGAGGACCTTGAAGAGGCGCAGAAGTCCTTTAAAGCAACCATTGAGTCAGCTCTTAAGGACCATGTACCCACCACCTATTCGAATGTGTAATGCTTGTTTAACTTCCCTGTAGATAAATTCACATTTATGCAACACTGCTTTTGCTACTGAAACAATCTATCAAACCAGCACCCCTACCAACAACTGTATTCGTGTTTTTTTTCAACTGCAGTAGTTCTGAATGCACTTGGGATCGGTTTCGTAGATTTGGCACAGGCGTGTCTGGCAGACCACGAAGAGTTGAAGCAGACTTCCACCATTAAGTGGTTGTGATTTCCTCCTGAGGTATGCCGTTTCAAAGGAGAAGCCGACGGCATTTCGAGAAATTGGATGCAAGTGGATTTCTGGATTCACAGGACACCCATTAGCGATGACTGGAATACTGGTTTCACTGGTGGTCTCGTTGCTAGACAACCAGCAGTTGCGTAGAATCAACTTGCTGTTTCGCTCGGGTTGTGCCAGTGAAATTAGCGCAAATACCCGTCGGTGAGGAAGAATGTTTATATTGTCACTGACGCGTCTCTGAAATCTGGAATGAGAAGGTGTTGGAAATTGGCAGCAAAGAAATTGCTGTTTTCTCTACTCAAGCAACAGTAGAAGTGGGATTTAGGCATCCGTTACGGTAAGATCGTAGTTTTTTAAATGCATGATCAACCCTGCTGGATCCTCGGTCACTATGGGTCCCGCCACCATCTGTCTCCCGCCTCCTCTGCAAGGCAGGTGGATGACTTACAGTCGGTCAGCGAAGAAGGTGAGCCGAACAGGCGGGGTCGGACGGGTGGCGACGAGAGGCTGTAGACGGCTGGTGGCGACAGCGCGCACGGCGGAGCGGACGGAGTCGCTACGGTCAACGAGACAGGTGAGGGGTAACACGAACACCTCGGTCCCTCCTCCCTCGCCTGACCTCACACCCGATTGCAGCAGACCGCGAGTTGCATTCACCACAAGGGAGAGATGCACTGCTAGGGTTGTCGAATTGCTCTGCCGGGAGAAGAGAAATGAGGATAAAGAAAGTGACCAAGCAACACATGACAGGTGAATCGCGTGCAAATTTCTCAAGTCCTCTAGACTTGGTTAAACATCGTAGCATAACCTTCATTGCTGTCTCTAAGAGTGCCATCACAGGTAACGCTAATGACGATGTTTGAAGTGAGATAACAGCTGGATGGGGGGAATGTTGTTTTCAACTACGCAGGCCCCTCTGACCTACCCCGAATCAGCGTTCACGGCGGTGGCACACAGCTCCACTCATGACACACTGACTGACTGCCAGAAGTCAGGAGATTCCCACTTTACTACTCCACCTCTTGAATTTGAAGACGCAAGAAAGTGGTTTAGAGGTGGATTCTGGAACTCACTCGTTCATACGTGCCGCCACATTTGTCCATGGGAAAGGCGACTTCAACAAAGCCATCAAGGTCGACAGGAGTGGTGAAGTTGAAGAAACAGCCCTCGGGTAGGCTTCGATTTAAATGCACCGTCATCGGACCCACCTCGCCCAACTGTTCCCGCCTGAATTGAACACGCGCCGTTTCACCGTCACACGTCAGGTTGGATTCTATGGCTGAAGCATGAAGCATGGCTGATCATTTCGAAGGAGCGAAAGTAAGACTTGCTTTGAGCTACATGACACGGTACGATATAAACCATTCAAAGGAATTCCTTGTCGAGATTGACAAAGATGTATAAAGTTATAAGGAAAGTGATGACGGGAAATAGGACGGAATCCTAGAGATTTGTTGTCCGACAATCACTTCTCAACTGCAAACGAGTGACGGTTTGTGCGTTCAAATGTGTGTAAAACGGAAATTATTTCAGAATTCAATGTGGACGTGAAGTTAAGCCCCTATCTGCAACATTTAACGATGAAGATTAACGAAGTAGAAAGCTTTTATGGATGTAAAGTCAACCATTCGTAAAGGTCAGTGAAGAAACAGATAAGGTGGAAGCTGAACCAATTTGGAGGGGACGGATGAGTTGATGGATGGATGGATGGATGGATACGGGATGAATGAGTGGATACATTATGGATGGATAGACGGGTGAATATAGGATTGATGGGTGGGTGGATACAGGATGGACAAGGGTGAATGGATGAAAAGGGGTAGATAGATAACGGGTGGGTGGGTGAATACGGAATGGATGGACGAATGGATGCAAGTTTTATGGGTGGAAAAGGGTGGATGGATGTGCACCTAAATGCTGAAAAAGCTTCAATGGCGGAAGTAGGACTGTTAGTCATAATTCCATTCCCGATGATTTCTGCCTACGAATTCACTTCTCTGAGTGTTTACCATATGAAATGCGTGATCGTAAATAATCAACGTTCGGTGGTCCTAGGGAGGAGATCTTCTTTGAAATCGGTGAAAAAGGAAGGTATTTCATAAGCAAGAGGATTTGAAATCACGAAGTGACGCTTATTGAACACAAGGAAGAAGTGAAGCAGAATGTCCAACCCTATCGACCGTCCTTTCCATGCTGAAGCTTCCCAGCTATCAACTAACCGCTTGAGTAGGCTTACCAATGTGGCAAGGCACTGCCCTGAACAAGTGCTTGCAAATTCTATCCCCTTGAAATCTGTTCCTTCTTTTCGTTCGGATGCCAACGACTCCTTGCTTGACTTGAAAACTCAAAGAATTCTGCACTATCAGGAGGAATATTCTTCAGCTAAAAGAAAGCAGAACCACGGAAGAAAAACGATTCGCACTTGATACAAGTCATGATGGAATCCATTCTAGTCTATCACACCACCTCTTCCACCGTATCAAAGTCACTTCCGGTACCACATCCTCTAACACGTCGTCAATGCCGATCTTTGCGTCACTTGATATACTGGAAGTCGCAAATACCTCGACAGTGTAAAAAATGGCCACAGACGACGTCGTCGAGGTAAACAAACAAGTCTACAAATATACACACACGCACGAAGAGTGAGAAAGAACAACCCTGTTTGAAGAATGAGTGACTGAAAATGCTAACGACGATTTTGAAGCGAAGAGTCCTCGACGATGGCGCAACACAAATTCCATGTCTTCTTTTAACTCTTTCAGTGTTACTCTTCTCACTGCAATCGGTCAAAATAAGATGAAAATGTCGACTTCTGGAAAAAGGAAACCAAATTTATTCTGTTTTTAACTCAACGAGGCTGATCAAGAAGTAGCGGGAATGACGGGAATAGAAAAGCCATTGGAACTGCAAAAACCTGTATTGAAATGAATGGCTTTGGGCAATGCCGGTTCTGCTGAAGCTGTCTACTTTCCACGTAGAAGTCGGACCAGATGCTTTTTATGGTGGCTCACTTATCCTTGGGGAAAATTAATCTTTCCCCTTTCTTTCAAAATGAAAGAAAGGGGAAAAGTAGACTTCATACGTCTATGAGCGCTTTTAGTGTACCTTCCGGTTAACTATCTGTCCGTCGTTTATCCATTTATCTATCCCGTGAAAATCCGCCCGTCTAATCACAATTCAATTCGTCATCCACCAAGTCGAGGATTTGTTCCTCCACCTTGCATGCGCTCACATTCATTCTTCCATCCCAATCCATCTAGTTGTCCATCCAGCCATTCCTTTACCATCCATCCATTTTGGATTCGGCAGTTGGACAGGAAAACCAACCATCGCTTCATATTTTGAAGTTTGTCTCCATCCATTCCTCAGGTGGACAGTTCCATGGGATCCCAGAACCTAAAGGGCATTGGCTACGATGACCTCAGCGGAAGATCAACTAGCACAGCAAAAAACGCTCTTGCACTTCGAATTCAAGAAATTTGCTTAAGGAATGATTCGGTGGAATAAGTCATCTCCTATGCACGGACGTTGAACATATGTGTGACAATAACGACTTAGGTGCGCAAACCGGAGCGTCACATATATGTGACGCTGATCGTGGGGGCTTTAATTAAGAAAAAAATGAACCATATCACGGAGAGACAAAAGTCGCCTATCGATCAGCATGTCTAGAGTACCTTCTCATGTCAAAACACGGACCAATTTCGTTTAAATCGGTCTGTGCTAAGTAAATTTGAAACGCGCCCACAAAGTCGTCACGTTTTACCGTCTGCGAGGAGTACAGACCAACTGGCGAAGGGTTATACTGCGATAAGATAAGGCTAAAATACCTGTTACTCAGGTAAATTTAAAACAAGCAGGCTCCTAGAAACATCCGAAATCTGTTAAAAAAAGAAGTAAAGCTCCTTCAAGAAAAAATTACTTAGGTATTGTGAATATTTTCTTTTACCAAACAGGAACTTTAAGCATTTTCTTCCCTTATGGATGAATGGGTTGATAGGGGAAAAGATGAATAAAAGGATAAGTGGAAGGATGGATATAGGATGGATGAATGGACGGATACAAAAAGAATGGATTGATGGATACAGGATAGATGGGTGGATGGATGGATAGAAAATGGATGGATGGATGGATGGATAAAGGATAAATGGATGGATAAAGGATGGATGAATGAATACAGGATGGGTGGATGGATGGATATAGGATAGATGGATACAAAATTGATATAGGATGGATGGATGGATAAAGGATGGATGGATGAATGAATACAAGACAAAATGGATGCATAGACACAGAATGGATGGATGGATACAGGATGGATGAATGGATAAATAAGGAATAAGGAGTCGTTGATTTATGTGCTGTTGAATATAAGTTTTGTCAGGGATTTACCAGGATTTGTGGATCTGAGGTGGACGCTCGACTAGGCCATGAGATAGGTGAATCAAGAACGGAAATCAAATAAACATTTTTGCATCATGAATATACACAATATAAAGATTAGGCTATAAAAATAAGGGAAAGGAGCATCCATTCCTCTCAACATACGCATTCGAAGAGGAGTGAGTGGCGCCTCGGGACCGCAAATAACCCCAACATCAAGAGCGTGGGTGCATCCTTGCGTCGATCCCCAACCGTCGCCAAGAGCGCAGTCGTTAAGAGATTGCGCACTCACCGGACAGGCGATTCGTGCCAAGTGAATCGGTAACTCCTCCTCCCCAGTTTCAGCTCCTAACACCTCTTCTCTACTCATTCCGCCAAAGACATTGATGACGGCATGTGCGTAGGCTAGATCGTCACTACGGACAGGAAACACGGAAGTAAAAAGGAAATAAATATGATTCCGGCAAGTAAATCAGTCATGGAAGAAAAAATAAGGTGCGAGGCAAGCCGATCCTATTGAATTAAACAATTCTAAATGAATGAATTCAGAGAAGACGCACCAGGAGCCACTGAATGGACGGATTGTGGCATCAGAAATGTATATAAGGCTTAATATATTAGTGGATGGGAAACTGAATAAAATATTTTGTGAAAATTAGGTAAAGGAATCTGTAGCAGTTGTAAAAATTGATTGAAGGAGAGAAGGAAAACATCTCCCACCATCTATGCTTATATACGGTACGTCTAACGCCTAGTCACCTTCTCGTTCATTCAAACATCTCAGTCATCTGATACTAGTACTCTTTTTTAAAAAAGGGTTACTTGAAGAAGCCGCTGTGTGGATAAGATTTAATGGTTTTGCAAGGACACAATTATTCAGCGTTGGTAGCATTACCTGCTAGAACAGAGCATCCGACACACTGCCTTGGCCTCGTTCGTCCCAAATCCGTCTGCACATACGGTACCCCAAATACCCGACTTTAAATGTTTCACTTCAAGTCGACCCGATTTTTCACCGCCGTGAGTTAAACGAACCTCACTTGAATTATTGGGACCTGCATAAGTACGATAAAACATTCAATTCTGTCAATCACATGTTAATTTTAGCGTCCGTGTCGAACTACGATTATGACAAGAGCCTTGGTTCATGCCGTGTAAATGGCACAATCAAAATGGGCCAAAATAAAGAATCTGTGGTAGGGGTGGCACATCTGAGGACTTGAGTCGGAGTAAAATATTATGAAATTAGCTTACATTATCAAATTCGCCAAGGTGGTTTTGTGTTAAAAAGGCTGCTATAATAAACTATGAGCCTTGTACGGAACATGTTCAAGGGAAAATATGATCCAGCTTTCTATTCAGGTTTAGTCCATACAGTTTCCCCGTAACTGATGTTTTAGGGAATCTGTTCAAAGTCATCTAAATTTATTGCTGCACTTATAGTTAAAAAACAGTCTCAGGAGTAGTCAATGTCATCGTTGAAGAAGATGCTCAATGCGAGAGGAGCCAAATAACAAGATGACATTGCATTTATTATTCTGCAAAATTATGCACAATGTCTTCAAGCTCCTATAAGTTGGATTTTCTTTTAGTGGTTTTAAGCTATGTTTGTGATACTGTCTATGTTACTAATCTACAAGTTCTTCTGCAGGCCATTAATAAAACGACTTCCATACTCATATTCATTATAATGTCAGCAGGTCAATCCAGTCAAAAGTACTTTGCATTGGTAAATATCAGTAACTAAAACTTACAGCTTACAGGAGCAAAGGTGACCGGTGGCGGTGCATTGAAGTTCCCCAGTTTCATCGGTTCCAAACACGCTATTGCAACATCACGTTTATGGTCATGACAGGGGGATGGGACGACAGTAGCGTACTCACAGTAACCGAGATGAACAGACAAGGGCTCGGGAGGGTTAGGTCCAAGTGTAACTCGACCAGTGCAGTTGAAACTCGAAATTCGCGTGGGGTATGAACTGGTTCTATGACTATTTAATATCGGAACACCGTACGGAGGACTAAAACGTTGAATGGGTTCAAGCAGACTTACTATCCCATCATGAAGCAAGCGGTTGATGCGGCTTTGTAATCAAAGCCAAAGTTACAAATTGACGACCATGTACCAAGGAATTTCACTTCAATAACTCCATCCCGGCCATGGGGAAAAAGGCCACTGCGAGGAGCAAAGCGAATAGCAGAAATTCCGTTTACCTCTAAGATGCTTTAAACAATCAAAAAAACAAAACCTATGGAGTTTGTGAATTTGTTACATGTGAACAGCCAAAGGACTAGAAGACAGGCTTTCAGCATGTTCCAAGGAGTTAGGATTTAATATAGGTCCAACCAAAAACGTAATCTTAAGCGATACGTTAAAACGAATATTGCATCAGAAGTGGGGTTTGCTTAAAATAAGATGAACTAACATCAGAATTATACAGGAAAATGTTTGAATGCAGCAAATGATCAGGTGAAATTTTATTGCCCCAAATTTATTTAATATATCAGAACAGGAATTCGTCATGCGGTTTTAAGCAAGTCGTAGCCTTTAAAAAGGCTCTCCTGATATCTTGCCTAAATTTTAGTCTCTTTGCTACCTTTTAGTCGAAAACCTAGCAAGGTACTTCGCTTGTTCCTTTTTTTAGGAGATCAATTTGGAGTTTTAATGTTACTGAATTTAAAAACAGCCATTTGTTTCTAACGTCTTGAGGCTTTTAAAGCCATATGTGATAGTTTTAGAATAAAATGGTTTATATAAACGAGTAGCAATATAACCCGCGGGGCTTGGGTGCCTACTCCTGGCGTGAATTGGCCGTTAGCTAGTGGGTGTGATATTGCATAGCATCCTCTTTGCTTGGTAAGTGCCTGTTTTGTCATGTCTTCCATTACATCCGTATCTTAGCCTTGAGACTGTTCCGGGCTGATTTTTTTGCCCCTCGACTTCATGTGCTCATTCCTTTTCGCTAACATTTGTTTCTTATTCTTTCGTCGTTGTCGTGGGCCTCCGTCCTTACAATTATCGCCCAGTATTTCAGTTAACTCTGGGATTTTAAGAATGTTTTTTGAGTAAATGTCCCCAGTGGACTGCATATTTCATGTAAGCCGTAATCTAAGGGCCGATGGGTTAGGAGGATAATGAGATCGATCTGACCCCATTGCATTCAATGTAGGTTCTAATCTGAAGGAAATATTGAGGCCAACCTCTGTTTTTTTTATCTTATAATAGTGCATATTTGTATTTGTTCACCTCAAAATATCGAAAGGAAATAGAGGAGGTCCTCATTTTCTCGTGGTTTCAATTCACGAATATTCTTCGTCCTTCATATTCTGCTGCTAATTTTTCTGCACTTAATTTGTCTATCCGTCATTCGATCTACCAGTCCTCGATCATATCCTTTGCTTATCCACACACACCCAGTCAAGCTTGTCCTCCCCGCCAATTTTCGATTTACCCATCAATTATGTTTCTGCCCATCCCTTCCGTACTTCTTGATCCATTTCTGACCCACCTCTTCGCATTCGGCCTTCTCAATCCATCCTGTCGTAACAACCAATCCACTCATCTGTCTATCTCCTACCCTGCCATCCCTGGTTCAGTTTGGCTACTCGCAAATTATTGACCCAGCCATCTACTGCCCCGCCCACAACAGTCATCCCTGTTTCACCTGCCTCCACCTCGTTAGTTTGAGATTCGTCCCTTTCCCTCCATCCACCCACCCATCTTTTCTCGGGCTCTCCACTGCTTATCTCTTACATTTCTGCAGATACATCAGTCCCAACTGGACTTTTATTTATGATGAAAGGCTAAGTAGAACCATGTGTTTAGACGAGAACAGGCGTTATGACGACATTACTACGCATGCTTCTAAGGTCAACCACACTTTCCTACTTTATGCATCCATTCACCCGTCCTAGACCTGCCTATTCTAGCTCCCTCATTGTAATACTCATCCACCCACCCACGAGCCCTTTGTTCACTCATCCATTTACTTGGAATCCACCTTTCAATCTATGATTTTCTGCATTCCTTATCACGCAAGGAGGAGTTTTCTGCCCCGTGTCATATTACCCTTCTCCATCTAGATGCCTCAAAAAAAAGGGAATGAGGGCAATGAAGTCGAGGAGGAAGAGAGTTACTACGTGAGTGTTCGCGACCTCTCCTTTGACCTGCTTCGACAGCGGGCAAGCGCGACCAATTTGGGTGTGGCGGAGCGACGCCAGGCGCGGCGCGAGTTGCTGCTGAAAATGGGCGCCAAACCGCCTAAGGGCACCGCCGTCAACTACCGCCTTCTGATGGAGACTCGAAAACGCGAACGGCAGAATGCTCTCACTGACTACAAGAATGTACACTGTTCTTCACGTCCTCTTCTTCCACTTAAACTTTGCCTTGGGTAGTATGGAATCGTAGATCCCGTGCCTTTTGACTTTCTTTTGAAGTAGTTGAACTTACAGCGGGGCCAATATCAACTCCTTCCAGGCTTTTCAGGTGTTTTATGCGAGTTTTCCATTTGAAAGTGATGATGTGTCAAAACTAAAACAACTTTATTGTATATATTCTACTTAAGTACAAAACGTTACGCTGTTCAGGTAAGGCTTCACCATATTTTGTGCCGGCTGCTCCGTCCTTGAATATATTTTTGTCCCTCGAAAAGAATCTAAATCATCTATCGCCGGTTAAATGCCAGTCATCTGCTTGTTCAAGTGTCACTCAATTTCATTCTCTAATTAAACAAAAGCGGAAAAAAACTAACCGCTTTTATCCTTTGGTGATGCACAGGAGCGCTTCAAGAAGACTACACTGGAGAGGCAGTTGGGAAGACACGCCAAGAACAAGCGAAGACGTCGAAAGGCCCTGCGTCACAGCAAGGGGTAAGGAGGGTGCTTTGATGATGGTTTCTTCTCCCATTTTAGGAAGAAAATAGGCAAATCCAGTGGGATAACACATATTTCAAAGAGCTTGGCCAAGAGGATTCGTCGCAAAAAGTGAAAATAGCCGGTCAGTAACTTCAATCTCCCCGTTCGTTTGTACAGCTCCCATCCACAGATGTATATCTCCGCGTATTCGTGGATTTCTGTTTATATAAGGTTCTTTGACAAAAAATGTTCTTTTTTGATAAAAATGTGCCAAAGAAGGCAGGCATCGTGTCAGAGAGCTAACGACCCAAAGCCTACGATGGGGCTTGTGCCAGCACACTTTCTTTACGCCTCCATGACAGTGGCATTGGGTCCTAATCACTCAACCGACCTTCCAGCCATTTCACGTCTTGAATGTATTGAGAAACCTTCTGCCATCTGGACTTTATAGCGTCAGTAGGATGAATGAAGTCGCTGAATGCAAGACGACCTCGCCTTTTGCCGCCGCTTTGCCTCCAGGCTCTCAACCGGAGCCATCAAAGCTGCGTTGATAACCAGGAAAGCAGAGACCGACCCTCGGGAATGCTTTACAGTATTGATGCGGCAATCTGCTAGTGATTGTGATACTCCTGACACGCTTTTAAGCAAATATTCCTTTAAAGTGTGACCACCGTGAATAATGCACTCGCAGTGGATCATCGTCCAGTTCGCACTACTACTTCCCCGTCGCAGCTTACCCAACTTGGAACGTGGTGCCTGGATCGCCACCGACGTCCTTCCAGTCGTGGAAGCTGATCGTTGTGCAGGAAGCATTGAGGACAGGGCTAAGGACAAGGTGACTACGTAGTTGGCATTGAACAGACTGCGGCCTCACGTTACCCGATCTCCACGCTGTTGGAACTGAGCTCTTCCTGTGCCAACAGCATCCCATTCCTTCCGTGCGTTTACAATGGGCCCACCCTCTGGCACGTCTGCCTCCTAATCGTAAGAAGGGTCCAAAGTTCTTTACCACCAGAGGATCCCGACAAAAAAGAAACATTTCCCTAACATTACGTATAAAATATGGTTTTATCTTTCAAATACATTATGACATTTCTTCCTAATTTCCAATGGAAATGAAAAAAAGGAGGAGATGAGACAAACAGCCGAATGGGAGGCATTCAGTGGAAGGTAGAAGGAGGCTGGGATAAATCTCAGTCAATTTGGTGGTTCAGTGATGAAAAAAGAAACAAAAACAAGAACGTTAAAGCGCTCAACCTTTGTCCCTCAAACTTAACCCGATAACTAGGCCAATGATGACTATGGCAACCAGGAGGACGAGGATACACATGCATTTTCGACGACGCGCCGATTTCCGATGCTGCACCGCTGTCTGCAACTGCTGCACACCCGATTGCACCTGAAACAGAGGAGGAAATAGAATCGTTGCTACTGAAAGACTAAATAAGTAGGCGTGGTCCCGTAGTCCTCCCATCCCACGGTACCTGAACATAGGCGGTCTCAGTATTGGCTTCAATTGAGTCAACAATTTCGCCCTGGTCGTGAACGTAGGTTGCTAAGGTAGTAAAAAGCTCATTGACCAATACGATATCCGCTTCCAGGGCTTCCATCTCACGCGCCATCTGCTCGTCCTCCTGCATCTGCATCATCTGCTGCATTCCACCTGCGCCATCACCTAAAAAGGCGGTGTAGCACAGAACTCTTCAAATTAACAATATTTACTAAATCTGCTTCAATGACGTTGATTTGTCATACGAATGATAACTGTAGAACCAGATTGGCCTAATCAGCAAGGGTGTTGTTATTTCTAAGTACCGATTTGATGACTGGACCGAATTTTACACTTTTTAAAAGTGGCAATTAAAATACGCCAGGCTATTTAAATCCCGGTAAATTCAAGTCAGTAAAACTATCTAACGATGGTGTAATGATATGGTGACTCAATAATCACGCATGCCATTCAATTTCAGGCTCTGGAATTACATTCCCAAAAAACAACGCCACTCTGTTTCAATTCAAAGAAGACGGTAGAATCACCTATTCAGCACTCATGCAACCGCATCACGTGGAAGAAATGAAAATCACACAACAGAGTCAATGGGTTCGCAACGCATGAACACAGCACACACGCCGACACAGAAGCATATTCGCCCGCATCCACTGTACATCAAGTGACCGGCTTTCGCCAAATAAGGTCTGACTGCTGCTTTGTGTTGATAAATTCGCCATATCGCCTCTGTTCCCACTCCGAAAATGTCGCTCAAAAGAAGATGAAGAGAAACCACTGATGCAAACAAATTAACCTCAGAATGATGCGGCATACCACGCCTCTGTAGTTGTTTAGTAAAATACACGGTAACTTTGCTCCAGATACAATTAACATTGAAAATAGGCATGAAAATCAGAGCACACTGGAAGATCGAAAGACATCAGATGATGAAGGAACTCACCCTTAAGGTCGAGAATGGCACCAGTAGAGCCTTGAGAAGCAGCGGCAGCGGAGCGAGAAAGAGCAGAGGAAATTCGCTGCGTCTCCCGACCAATGCGTTGGATCCGGGTAGTCTGATTTATCGCCTGCTCGTGTAGGTTACGCGCTCGGGCCCGCACCTCATCACTAACACCGGGAGCGTAGGAGACCCTAAGATGAAAGTAAACAGAAAACCCAAGCAGTCAAACAGCACTTCTACCCTTGATGTAATTAAAAGTCAGTAAACCAAGTAATTTTCATCAGGGTTGCGGGACAAACATCCTGACGACAGGCTATTACGTAGACCATTAAAAGTTTTAAAATCGGCACCAATAAATCGCGAGAACAAAGAAACAAATGAACAATGGTTACTCTCGAAGCGCCTTCAAGTGTTGAGAAAGATCCTTGGTGGAGAGAATTATAGCATGGTACTTCTCGTTGAGGGAAGACACCGATGTGTAACCGGATTCGGCGCTCTTGAGAATTTCCTCAAATTGGTCAATTTGCTGTTTAATGCCAAGTATATCAAGCTCTATTTTACTTATATCTGCCGACACATCGCTGCTCACCGCCATCTTTCACCCACCCAAAAAATGCGCGTCAAGCGCGCGTCCAGTATAATAAAATAAAATTTTATTGCCCTGCTTAAATTTTTTTTAGTTTTAAGCATATAAATATTCAAAAAAATATTTTTAATTTTGCTAACTTTTTCAAGGTAATCGTTATGGAAGCTAAGTTCACCTTGAGCATGCTTTGCGCGTAGTGTGACACGGAGGCTATGTCGCATATGAACTCGACAGGAGACGAAAGTGCCTGTACGGACGAATTAAAAGTATACAAAGATGAGGGCGAAGAAGAGGAGCAAAAAAAATCGTCCGAAAATTTAACTGAGGATAAAGTCGGCTTAGTTATCGAGGGTGAAGGACACGTATGTTGCCTTTCCTCTATTTGTGAATATAACCGGCTTTTAATACTTATACAGCTTTATTAGGTTGATAAAAGCTGCAACTGAACAAAAAATAATTTTAACTAAAATTTTTCTTTTGTTTTAGTGATTTAGCATAAGAAATTTGCAAATTACTTAGCTGCCTTGATTATTATATGCAATATTTGTGCTTAATTGTCTTGGGTTGTTTACGTTACTTATGATTTGTTTTTAAGCCTCCTTTCATTAATACTTGTTGCTGCTCTCTGCATTTTGATTCTAAGGATTATTTTTGCCTAGATTGCTTTTTAAGATGTAACTTTATTTCTTGAGCGTCAGAAGCCTGAAGCATGCACTTTTGTTTCTTCCGTACATATTTCATTGATGACTTGTCTTTGTTGCTGATTCCATTTATGTTTTTGTTGTGAATTTTTTAAAAATCCTTTAAGCTATATGTAAAGGCACTTTTCCGGTTTTTGATATTGTTTGCAACTTTTTTTGGCTGTCAAAGTATTGCTGCAAAGGCTTTATTGGTGTACTTGTAAAGGACCTTTTGTTTCAGACAAACTATACTTTCAACCTTAGTAATTTTTGACTTTTAATATAATAACTGCACCACGGCTGTTTCATTAGTTTAGTAAACATCAGATTAATTTTGCTCTTCTTTTTTGGCTGCATCTTTAAAATTAGCTCCTATTTGCACTCCATTTACAAGTTATACGACTTAATATTACTGAATAAGTTTCAATGGTTGCCAGAACTCTTCTCTTATTTTTAAGTTTTCATCTATATCTGTTTATGTATTTTATGTATAGCCTTTATCTCCGTACTATCCTACTTGTGTATTTTATTCCATTTAGCTACTTTCACCTATATTTGGCCTTTAAAAGCGTCACTTTACCAACTTTTTTCTCAGACTGTGAACGGTCTCTCTGCTACAGCACGTCGTTTGCTTTATGTCAGTCACTGGAAACGCAGGAAGTTTCCACCATAGATGGGTTGTTTTGGTACAGCACTAAAGAGTTTGTTTGGTCCAATGCAATATTCATTCAATGCAGGCAAGAGTGGGTGCAAATTAGACTGAGAGCGGGAGGAAACAAGTATACACAAAGTCGTTTCCGCAGCGTCAAAATTACGTACCTTTCCCGTCCTCTTCCTTTCCTCTCTTTCCTTCCTCTTCTCATTCCCAGATGGGTTGAGTTTGTTTTGCAGTGATGAATTTTTATGTGCACTCCATGCTTCCTTTAGTTTCTTAGAATTTTGCCAACCTTGTGATCCTCTACGGTTTGCATTGATCTCAGAAGACATTTGTTTAACCTACGGGTCTAGGACTGGTTCAATCTAAAACTTACAGGAGTTCAAACACGGCACATCAGATGGTGTGAGAAGAGTTTTTATTCAAAATATCTCTATCGGTGGGTGCAATAAACATCGATGGTTTCAACTTGATAGTTAAGCTGATCCTCGAGTTATCCTTAAAGGCATTGTGAATTGTATGATTTCAGAAAAAGAATTATTTTTGTCTTACAAAAATGCTAGGAGACAAGTAGCATAGGTAGTAGTTTGAGCAAGGTTTTATTTTACCATCGTAGTGCCTGAATGATGAAAAATTGAAAAGGTTAGCTGCAGTTAACAGAGTCAAACTTATGTTGACGTGCGCTGGCTCACTTTGCAAGGCAGCAGTATTGTACCCAAGCTTGACAGTCAGATCCAAGCAGCCATAAAAACAAAAACATTTTGGAACTTTGTGATATCTGAAATGCAAGGGTGTAACCTTTTTACACTGCGACGTTTCATCGAAATTTGCCTGAGATGGTACTAAAGAGTTTATTTCCCCTCCAAGTATATCAAATGTTTACTAAGCCCATAACAACGGCCTATGAACAACAGAAGTATATCGTCAAGTTTATGCATTTGAATTTGGCGCTTCTTGTGTGGCATCAGCGACATTGTTTAGTCGATCTTTTCCACAGACATTTTTTTGAAGCACAGCCAACTTCATCCCTCTTTTCCTACGTCCTTTTCCGAGTCCCGTTGAATTTGACAAATGAAATCTTTGGGCACCCTTACTTTGGGCTACCTAAGTCAGAGGGTTTTGTTCCCACTACTGGTCGTTGACGCTGTTTAGTGTATTTGTGTTCTGAGTATATATTTAATTTAAAATCTCAGAATTTGTAACTGTCTTCTTCATTTCTGTGACTGAAGTTACTGGCAAAAAAACAAAGCAGCTAAAGTCAACTGGAGCCCAAAGCATGTAACTTTAAACGCCGTAAGTTTTCAATTTGAGCTAGGGAAACTGCGACTTTTGTTCTAAGAGGTGGCGGCATCAGCATAACTGCATCGTGGAATATTTCCTTGGCATAAACTCAACTCATACCTAGGTATCTTGGGAAAAGACATAAAATTTTTTGGTTTGGAATTATGATTTATGATGGATAAGCAATCCTGCCTTAATAGTCAACTTTGGTGTGCGCCTTGCTAGTCATGAAATAAAGGCGGTACCTTGATTATCAGGAATTAGACAATTTGATTACTGAAAAGGTTTAAAATAACTTGCTTTTACACAAGTATTCAAACTGTCCCGCGTAAACAGTTGTATTAGGTCCAAAATATGCACTTTAAGACATTTTATCAATCTAAATTGAACTTTAAGCGCGCCATGCTTTTCATGTGCAATCTAGTCAGCAAAGTCGAGTTTAGGAAAAGTTTAAGTCTACAGCCTAAAGGCTAATTTTATTCAATTGTAAAATGCCTTTTTCCCATGCATCAAGCAGCTCGAAGCACCTGCTTTCTCCGTGTCGGATATTACACCTTTTTATTCTGAATATCTATAGGAGCAACCGGCTGTCAAATGTGTCAATTTGGCTATTTAAAGCTCATGGTGTTACACTTTTCCGTTTAAAAGGGGCGCTTTGCCACAAAGTATCGATTTTTTGTCAATCGATTCAAGCCATCTGTTTTGATCAGCTGACTTGAAGGAGGGCAAAAGTTCAGAGAGCCATCAACTGCGTTTACACACACCGTTTTGCCCATAAGACTGGTATTTATCCTCTTTTTTGTGTCTTGTAAAGGTCCTGTGATATCAAGGCCCCATCCCTCTAATTTCGACCTCCCTTGATCTTTTTCAGACTCCCTTCGACTTCAATTTCATCGAACATGGCGCCTCGCGTAAGTTCGCTTGTGTGTCGTGTTTTAAGCCTTACCTCTTCCTTTTTCCCCTCTGCGCTACCCATACTTACCTGCCTACCCTCCTCTCCACCCTATCCCCCCTCCGTTCACCCCCTGTGCACGCGCCTGCGCGTGTGCGTGTATGAGCGGTGGGAGGGGAGGGCGAAGCTCAGAAGCTGGCTGCCTGTGCTTTTGCCTATTTTTCTGATGTTGAGTGAGGAAGGGAGTGAGAGAGAGGGTAACGCTCGCGCGGAGGCACCTGCGCGCTCTCTCGCTCACGCACTGGACACGAAACGGTCTCAGTGGCGCTTGTTTACTTTTCCTCCTCTTCATCCAAAAGGCCCCGCATCCAAATCAATTGGTTTCATGTTTGTATGCTAAAAAATTCTCCCTCTCGGATACATTGGAGACACAGTGTGTCTGCATCATGCACAAAACTAGCTCTCTCTATCCCCACGCTTACTTTTGTTTCATTTTACCATTGTGTTTATGCGTGCGTGTGTGCTAGCAAAACACACAGTAGCTGTTTGTAGTTCTGATTTTCGCCACTTATAGTAAAAACACCGTTTCTCTCGACTGTAGCAAAAAGAAAAGAAAGCCCACCGTCTGCTTGGCAATTTTTACATCAAGGCTATAAAATAAGACAGCGTCATAGTCCATCTGATTTGGCTGTGCTGAACAAACTGTAGTGCTTAACGGAGTTGCCATACTCCCCAAATAAGGCATAGCGATAGATTACCTAGATTAGATTTAAAAGAAGGTCAAGATATTCACATCTACTGCTTCTCCGCCAACGTGCTGTCATTCAACGTTTTCGCATTGTGGCGTCCTAGGATCGCACGAAATCCTTCGTGTTGTTTTTCAACGAGGTGGTGATTGAAAGCAAGCCCTCATGTATAGGCGGGTTCATCCATTTGCAGTCATCACCGTCGGTGTCAGCTGTTGCCCCTTTATGCCCATTGAAGGGAGGCAATAAATCGTTTGTCCAAGGGAAAGGTTGTTGCTAATTTGTTAAATAGGAACTCCCCTCCTTCGCCTTCTTGATTCTACTAAGGCTATGTGGTCTCATCTCACGCTGTCGCTCTCTGCGATACACATTCGTTTAATTGGGTTCGGTTCTCTTTGTAAACACAGGCTAATAGAAGCTGTCACTCAAAGACACCAGCACAAACATGCACACAGGATGTTTGCCTCTCGTGTTTGGCCTTCTTGTGGTGGTGGACGTGATGCTAGGTTGTTATCCTGCATCGTTTTAAGCAGTATTGCGAAAAGTTGTTTAGTCTTGCAACCGCTCGCTCACTCGTACCTTATGCAAACGAACAACCTCCCTGATTGGGTGATTGACAGCTCCCCGGTGTGAATTTACAAGCTTTTTTGCATTTCTCGTGTGTTATAATAACTACCGCCGGTTTTTTATTCCCAAGGGGATGAGATAGTGCCTTCAATAGGTGTTGTGGGCCAAGAGAGACTTCACGGCGTGCTCAGGTCTGAAGGACAGCGTTTATATCGACTTTGATGTACGAATCAAAGCACTTGGGACTAAAAGTCTTGCAGAATCCAGAAGTCTTTGTGAATTGAGCAATCCAGAACATGTGTCTTCATTCTACGCCATCTTTCAAGCGGCATTCAGGCAGTCTTTTTGGAGTTAGATTGTCAGGATAGCACATAAATTACCCATTTATGACGTTGTAAAGCTTACGAGTGTGATAGGTAGCTAATTTGTTGCCTGGGAGAACGAATCTCGGGATGTTGGAAAGGTCCGTCTAGTTGTAAAGCTTACCTAGAATCAACAGCAGAACCGACACCACTATAAACAACCTTCAAACACAGCTCTAAAATGCTTTTAGTCTAAAAGAGGCTTTTGTAGGCTAAGGAGGCAGAGAATGAGAGGGAGTGATCCACTTTGTTCCCTTAGCTAGCCAAGTCAGGGGAGCACTTTTGTTTGTTTCGTTACGCCACCGTCACCACTGCACTGCCAGAAGCAGCAACATCATTAGCATCATCTTTCCTGTTCTCTCCACGTTGCGTACGCGAGTGCGTGCCTCTGCTGCGATACGTTTGAGTAGGGAGCGCTTGTGCTGCCTCTGCTACTGCTGATGGTGGTGGTGGCGGCGGGATGGACGCGTCAGAATGCCGCGGTGCGCGCATGTGCACGAACGCCAACTAGACTGGTTGGTTGGTCGGTTGGATAGTCGGTCGGTCGGTTAGTTTGTTGGCTGGCTAGCCAGCAAGCTAGCTCTGGCTGGCTTTGAGTTGCTATCGGCAGTGATCGTTTTTTTCTCCATCTCTCTTTTACTCCTACTGCTATGCGAAAAGGGAGACAGTAAGGCAGGTAGGCAAGAGAGAAAACCTTCTTCTTCGCTCATCGGTTTCCCAAGCGTGTCTACTCATTCGCCTAAGTGAGGTCATTACGATTCGTTTTTAAGAGAGCCCTCCGCCCTAAATTGTGTGATTCCGTTTGCGTGCGTCCGAGAATTCGGGTCATTGCTTTTGATATTGTTACACTTCGCCTCGTTTTTCTGGGAAATCAAACGCAAGATAAGTTAAAACACACCAGCACCTGCATTGAAGCATCATAGATACAATCAAATGCGTTTCATCTCCTTTCCTCTTTACACGACAAATAAGAATTCTGAACTCTTAGCTACACCCTTTAGCATCAGAATTAAACGGCTCATCCCTTGTGGACGAGGCGTTAGCTGTCATCAATGAACAATCTTTGATCTCTAATAACTGTCAGGCAATGGATGTGGGCACCTGTCTCCTATTTTTTGAGGCAGAAGCTTCATCCATATGCGTTATTAAAACACTTGCATGCAGCATTAAATTAGGATTGCATCGGAGCTCTTTGCCCATAAGGCTGCATGACCGCTATTAGACCGCCAAATATTAATATCCAGTTAATTCGGTAGCTGTTGCGCAGCCGTGATTCAACAGGCTTGAAGAAATGAGCTCGAGTCTTGTCTGAAATATCGGCCTCTTAACCACATTTATGTATGGTTGCTATTCTTTTCGGTTTAGAGTAGTTCAATCAGACGTTATCTGGACCCGTGCCTATTAATAGAAATAATTACGAATAAATGGCATTTATGCCTGATTCATGGTCAAATAAGATTCTGTATTGGCTAACCAACCAATTGATCTCCATTAAACTGTTTCGGACATCTGAGTTGCCATCTTTGCATCAAAGTTGATCAATTTGGCTGTTTGGCATTCTTCGACTGGTTAGTGATTAGGAACGGACCGAGTCTACCGGTGGTCGGTGCCTAACCAAGTCTGCAGGATTGATAGCCAACTGCCGGTCAGTAATAGCTGGTCATCTTTATTACTTGTCAATCGTCTCATGATTGGGTATGATGGAAATCGCTCACCAATCAGCTGCTTTTGCGTTGTATTAATTGCTTAAAATTGTCTGACAATGGTGCTGCCTTTTTGGCCAAAAAACCCCCCTCTTCGTATCCACTCGCCTGCGTTCGCGTCTCAATTGCGCCGCCGTGACAGGTGTGAATTAGCATACACTCAAGTTTGACAAATGCGTGTGTGTGTGCCCCTCGGAGGTGAGATAATTCTCACCTCTGTAAGGGATTTAATGTGTTTGCGGGCCTTGTTGCTGCTTACGTAACTTGACTTCAAAGCACACCGTTGCAGATAAATTAGTTCCCCAGTTCGTCAGAGTTGAGTGAGTGAGGCATTCTATTATTGTTATCTCCCTCTCAAGTTAATGGCTGCTGCAATACCAAGTTTCCTTTTGGCATCTACCTAGACCTCCCCTGATTCAATAAAGGGTTATCAGCCTCCTTGCGCCTGTGCAGACGCTGACGTGATATCCCATTTCGGTCATCACTAGCGGTAGTGGTATTAGCGAAGATCGTTTTAATAGTGATCAATTACATCCCAATTCGTGGCCGAGAGTTAAGCAGCTATTTCTTCCGTATGCCTAAAATGCACACACACACATCCACCTAGATTGTCTTTTTGACAAATGGGCACTTTTCATTGGCTATGGAAATACCATGACGACCGTTATTTGTGTTTGTACTTCTGCTGCTACAGTTGCACTACCACACGTGGCGGCAACAACCTAAGGAATCGTCCCAAAGCTGCTTTTGTTGTTCCCATTGTTGAGAGAAAAAGCATTTGGGGGGTGGGGGGAATAAACTTTGTCAATATCGATTCTAACCAATCACAGCTGTTCCAATCCATGTTCTGGACAGCTGATCAATCGACCGGTGTTCCTTAAATTAACCCAAGGTCACATCTGATCGGTCGATAGGTTTGGCGTTGATCATAAGTGCGACAAACTTCGCAGTAGGTGCGCGAAAGGATTGACATTTCCCATGTAGATTTGCGTTTGACTAATGATAAGAAGTGGGGTTTAGTCACCCTCCATTGAGAGGTACAGGCTTGTCAACAAGGAGCTTGAAACGTTCCCCTTTCCACCCCCACCCCCACCCCACCTCTACATTTAAAGGCGGCTACGAGGGTTTTGACAATAATGTAGAGGCATATGCCTTTGCACTCACATCCAAGCTACTAGTAGCAAATCAGCCACCTAGTCAGCTGCCTCGTACACCGTGCGTACTGGTCCTGAATCATGTCGCCGTCGTCGTCGTCGCTGGAGTCACCCAATTCAGCCAACCAGTCAGATAGTTAGTCATCCTGCGTCTGTACGTTTGTGTGTGTACGCACGTGTGACTCACGGTTTTGTTGTCGATGCTGGTGCTATACCATCCTAGCGATGCTACACGTTTGTAGCCATGCCCGTTCCCTCTTTGGTCCCCCTTAATCTGGTATCAACTTTTCCATCATGTCTTCGTTCTATCAACTATTCGTAAATAGGATGTGTTAAATCCTGTCACCAGGGTGCAGAAGTAAGCAAGACAACGACGGGTTTTGAGCAGACGAGATTGGAAAACGATGGAACGGGTTGCAGCAGGAATTCAAAGTTTGTGTGAGTATGTATGCACTCGTGAGCATGGGTAAACCCGCGTCTCAATGACTCAATGGGGTATTCCGAACGTGCGTGAGTTTGTACGTACGTCTCGTCCAATCAATGAGTCATGCGCACGTGACAGGTTGCTCGTGCGCACCTATTGCTGATCTTCGATTGGGCGGAAAGTAAAAGAGATTCGGAGTTCTCTTTCGCTCCCTTCTCTCTTGCCCTCTTTAGTCCCATCTCTCATGTGATCATTTCTTCCTGTCTTATATTCGGCGACAGCGATAGTTGTAGTAGTAGCAGGAGCAAAAGCAGCAACAGCGCAGCTGTGGTGCCGTGTCAGATCGGCTATATATGTTTTCCCATCTCACTGCCACTGTTGTTGTTGCAGATAGCGCTCCCGACAGAAACAGCAGTAGCACACATTCACGTCTAACCGACAGTGAAGCTGGTTTCTTCCTTCTTCCCCGGTTGTTGCTCTTCTCCCCGTCCCAAAAATGTTTGGTCTGGTGTGGTGCGTGGGTGTATGAAGTTCATCAAGCCTCCATTTCTGAATGCGGAAAGAGGGGATTGTTTGCGAATTTACCGTCTTTTTTTTTTCATTCTAAAACCCGTGCTGACTGATGCACATTCAATCAACAAATTATGTAATTTTTAATCAACAAGTCTTCACATTCATTGGGCTGTATTCAACCAGTCAGCTGACCCATGGATTGGGCTTTGCAAGGGGCTGATTTAGTCCCCTTCGATGGTGGTTTATTGATTGGGCATCGAAGCGCACTGGAGGTTGAGATCCAATCACCTGTGAGCGCGTAGGCTGAGTACAGTTTAGAGATGATTGTTTTTCGCTAATTAATCTAATTGGTTGTCTGCCTACTGTTTTTTTTTTCTAATTTAGAAGCTCGTTACGCCTCTAGTCAACTGACATGACATAATTTGTCGAACGCCACTGGTATAGATCCCTTCCAACCTCTACAATTGCGTTTGTCACTGGCACAAATTCCCCTCACTTTCTCTGTTTATCAGCCCCTTGCCACTCTACCGCTCCAAGTTCCTGGTCTATCTAATCAGTCGGCGAGCAACATGCGCGCACATAGTATGAGCTTGACCGATAGGACACTGGTAGGAATAAATCAGTAGTGTTTACCGCAAGGCAAAGAAGACAAGGGAAGGAAGGTGGATGGCTCCGTAATTTATGACGCAGCCGCGATCATTTGGTATGGGAACTTGGCCGTACGCACGCACATTAATTATTTCCGATCTTCCCTTTCTGTGTCCTGATGTATGTAAGCTTGGTTAACTAGTAAGCCAAGGAGTAAGCTACTTAGCTTGTTGGGCAAGCAGGCAAATAGCTAGTTAGGCAGGCGGGTGGGCAAGTAGGCAATTTTCTGTTTGCATCAACTGCAGCGTGCATAAGCCCGCTCTCTGGCGGCTCGCTCGTTCCCCTCCTCCTGTTCCTCCACCTTTTCTCTCCCTCTCCAACCCCCGAAACCCGCCATCCCGCCCCGCCCATGGTTCTCGTTCCTCTATTGACGTTCCTTGCTTGCCTACTTGCGTCGGTGCTTGCGTGCGTTCGTGCGTGTGCGCGCACATCAGACGAGCCAGCTAGCGGACGCGTGCATACGTGCGTAGGAGAGGAAGGCGAAATAGGAGGCGATTTTTCGGCTCTCAAAAGTGTATGACAGCTGGTTCTCGAGATGTGATGGTATTTACTCTCGTTCGCCATTTCGCCTGCCGTCCTCCTACCCTTTCCCCCGAGGGAGTGGCCCTGTCGAAATTTCAGTACTGGCCCTGCCTGTCAACTTTGACTCAGCAAATATAGGCGGGCATATAGACGGCGGGAGAGATAGCGGGGGGAGGTGAGGGAGGCGCATGTGCGTCAGAAACGATCAGATCAGCCCAGATCTTAGCCTATCACCACCTCTCGCCGCCTCATGCATCGGGGGCCATGCATGTACGTGTACGACATTATCCAACTCCTGATTTGACTCTATTCAAGAATAATTACGAGAACTGGTTGTTGAAACAGAGGTGCTTTTAAAATTGAATATATTAGTCTTATTTGGTTGGCTTAAATAAATCAACATCATTGCTGAAGAGGCAGGAATTATATCGGGTTTTACTTTTCACCTTTCAGAGACATTTCCGTAGGTTTAGATCCTAATCATTTAGGTTGGAGGATGAAATAGTGCCTTAGGAGAGGCCCAAACAATAACTTGTTTTAGCAAATTCCTGGTTACATGCAGCATGGGTAAGAGTACTTACCGCATTCGAAAATGTTGAAGAATGACTGCCTCAGTCTACCTCAGGTTTTTGTTGATCCAGAATGGAAAATGTCAAAAGGGTTCAGATCGGTCATTGAACTCAAAGAAATTGTGAATACCGAAAGCAAAATTTGAGTCAAGGATAACCAGGCGATTGATTTCCTCCCGAGTTTTCAGATGTTTAATCCGTTTTGGCCAAAATGGGAATATTTTTGTTATTCGTAGGGTGAGCTATTGTCCAGAATGTACACAGGAATAATCAAATGCCAAAATTGACTCCCTAAGTGGATTTGAATACTTGATTTCAGAATTCTAGGTTGGAATTCTAATTTGAATGAGATCCACATCGATGTTTGGAATGCATGTACCATTCCACAACGATCCATTTCTGAGGCCAGTGAAGCAATAGACTTGCAATAAAATTTTGCCACCCTCCCTATAATGAATTTCCCGTTAAAAATGAGTAGTTTACTGAGAAGCACTGAATCTAGGATTCCACTTGATCATGTTTTAGTCGGTGTTATTTTTAATTTTTTTTAACTAAGTTAGACGAGACCAAGTAGATCAAGGCGCCCTCGAGAACATCTCGATCTGGCTCCTGCGTTTTAGAAAGGAAACATATTAATGCATCGGTTTTAAAAGACGTCTTCTCTCTGAGTTTGCTAAAATCAGACAGCCCGACAAGCAAAGTGAATCGGTAAACAAATATTCCTGGTTAATGAAGATATTTTCGGGAACTTAGAAATGTTGGAAATGACCTGGAATTGGAAACGCTCTCTCCCCTTCATACCCCAACCGATTTTCCAGCTCTCACAGTGCCTATCGTAAGAAGCGTTATTATTTTGACATATCTTTGGCAAAAATTCTATCAACAGACAACCATTGATGTCAAGTCTGCTTATCCATTTAATCACCTTGCCATTTAGAATTGGCTTCTTTGCATTTTAAGGATGCTGAAGGCTCATAAATAAGGATGGAATTGCCAGGTGGCTCTCTGCTTTTGACTCACTTTAATCGAGCCATTTCACTATCACAAGGGTGAATCTGTATTGCAACGTCATATTCTTTGATTATGTCGCCTACTTTAAAATAGCCCCTCCAATCCTGCCAATTTTTAATGGGTACGTATCCCCACAAATTTGTTGGCATGACCACTCAGCACTCATCAACGGGTTGTAGATTTCGTTGCAAAGGCCCAAGCTGTTGGGCTTCTCAATTAAGGTAAAAAAGATTCAAGACCTCGAATTTTGACGTCATTGTGAGATTACAACTGCTTGGTCATCTGAGGACGTCCTCCACCTGAAAGTAGATCTCAACGGATTGAAGTTCTTTCTGTTTACGGGAATACCAAGATGATGTGGCTTTACAAGAACTTATTCAACTGCATCAGACTGTATTTGTTTCCGCTAAGTCTACATTACAACGCTGACTTGATACCCGTGTTTATCGGATGACACATCCTCACGTTCAAACCTATGAATGTTGATGTCTTGAGGATACCGATTTCCTAATTTACTTTATTGCAAATAAGCTGTTTCTCCTCCTGTTTCCATTAGTGAGTCTCAGTGATATCTAATAAGAAAAGGAAAATCTATTTTAAATCGCTTATACTACTTTTGAACATGGGAAAGGTTTTCTCACAATCAATAAATGCGTTGAGGGGAAAAAGGAGACAGGATAGTTCTCCCTGCCTGTACCACACAGAAAGCATGCATGCATACACACACACCAGATCTGTGTGTGCGGGTGTCCATGTACGTGTGTTTATACCTTCGTTTCCATCCATCGCTGCTGCCACCACCACCAATCCGTCTTGTTTATCCTGCAACTGGATCACCTAAATGCCTGGTTCAGGGACTAACCACCCCTTGAGCCTGCCTACCCTCCTGCCTTTCCGAATATCGGTAAACGTGTGTACTTGCTGGGCCAAGCCATCTTGCCAGCTAAATAGCTAAAGAACATGAAAGCCAGTCAGTCTCTCATCGATTCATCCGTCTCTCTCCGTCTTGTTACCTAGTGTTCAAGGTGCCGCATGGAGCGCCAGCGAGCTCACCGCACGCCAAACGTTCCACACTATCTGTGGACGGGATAATCAATAATTCAGCGGCAGCGGCTGCTGCTGCGGCCGCCGCCGCTTCCGCTTCCAATGCTTACGCCGCAGGACTGCAGGCGGCCGCGGCGGCAGCTATCGGGTTGGGGCAGCTGGCAGACCTTTCGGCGGTCTATCGCCAAGCAACTGCGGCGGATCAGGTGAGTGTTGCTTGGGTTCAAGATGTGCAAAGTTTTATCAATCTATCAATACTTCAACGCCCTTTTTAAGTTTAACTCCAAAAGTATTTTTGAAATTTCAATAAGCCAAGCACCTTGCTGTTTATTTGCACTTGTGGCGACACTAAGATCATCGTTTGGTGACTGTCGTCAACAAACAGACCAGGAATATAGGATAATTATTGATGCCTCGCAAGATGGCTGAGAATAGTCAGATCTTCCACATTGTGCTTGATTACTTTTAATTTTTGCAAAAACACGGATTTGAGACACTCTCTGCTCATTTGACTACAATCTGCTTGGATTACCACGCCAACTGTCTTCAGTCTTAGCTCTTTCGTCGAAGGTCTATTTCAGTTTAACCTGAAGCACAAGGCTATCCAATCCTTCTCCCACTAATGTAGTATTCTGGTTACTCCATAGACAGGATTTTAGCACCATCATAGGGGCCAAACCGCAGGATAATGAAGCGGTTTGAGTCTTGTCAAACAGTCTTGAATCCCATGGATTCCCCTTAGGCGAAAGACCTCCTTTGAAGTTGTGTTAATCCTTCCAAGTCTGTAAGTACTAAAAGTGACAGACTACCTCTGGGTCATCGGTGTAGTCCCGAGGTAATTTTAAAGGTGCTATGCAATGGAAAGCCATATTGGGAACGTGCAAAACAGCTGGAAACAGCATTAGCAAGGCCCAATTCTGTCCGTCTGACTGGTAATATCACTGGAATCACAGACTACACCAACGCAGCAAACGAAAGGTACACAATAACAAGATTAAAACAGTCGCGATGGCGATCTACACGAGTTTGTACTGTAGACGGCAGCATCAAAACACTAGCCATACTATTGATCAGTCAAAGGATAGATGGGTGTTTACCAGTAGGAGTATGGCCAAAGGAACCCAGTCTCGTAGCCACAGCTACGATGATGATGTTGCAAAAAAAACAACATCGAGGGGATAGAGACCTTCAGAAGCGTGTACGCGCGCGTACATCGATTATGGGCGTGCGTGCGTCCATGGACACGCACGTGTATGCGTGTCGTTCGTCCGACCGACCGACCGACCGACAGTCCGTCCGTTCCACCCTACTCAATTAGTGAGTGCCTGCGCGCTCGCCTGTCTGTCTCACTGCCCCTTTCCTCTCGTTGCGCTCTGGTCTCGTCTGTCTGCTTTTCTTGTCCTCTCTCTCCACTCTCTGTCGGTAGGTTGGTCGGTGGCTTTAGTGCGCGTGTACACGCGCGCGGTATTACTCAAAGTGCGGAGCGCAGGGGAAAAAAAAGCGAAAACGGGCGGGCATGCACGCACGCGAGCTTGAAAAAGAATCGCATCTCACTGATACCCATCGGTGGTTGTGTTCGCGCGTGTGGCTATGATTCTTTCGCTCTTCCCTCTCGCTCTCGTGACTGCTGGTTGCTATGATTATTAAAGTGTCGCTTCAACGTTACTCCTGTCTGTTATTATGCATATAAGCTCAGATTTGCCATTACGATTGTTTTACAAAAGGGCCGGTAGGCTACTAGCTTGGGGCATGGCATAAATAAGGCACCATGTCACCAGCGCAGGGGCCTGAAGCACTGGAAACTGGGACCACCTGTGCGATGGAAATAACGGTTCCAAAAAGTAGATGAAATCAGTGTAGATTTAATCTCATAGTTGATGCTTCGACTGCTCATTGGCCTCACATTCCATAGACAGTCACCGCCTGCAAAGCTGTCTACTCAGTCCGACCTTGAAATCAACAAAGGGTTGATTTACTCCAATCTCATTGGAATCGGTGCTCCGCAGTCTGAGTCACACCTCCAAGGTCTATGTTCAGGATCTACCTAGGGTTTGGAGTCACCAGTGCGTGTATGAAAAGTGAATAATTTTCATTCAAACTTAGCTCACTCACCATGACTGGATGTGCCTGTGTTGATGAATAGAGTCAAGGGGGGAAGCGTCTTTGTGAGTCAGCTGAATGTACGTGCGTGCAAAGGCTTGTTAGTTTGACTGACGGAGCTGAGCTGGGCTGCTGTTGTTGATGCTAGCGCATTTGATGGAGGTGGTGGCTTTGTTGATGGAACCTTTCCTCTCTTCATCCGGTGTAGTCTTGAATAGGTGCAAGCATGCGTAGATGATTGAAGAGTATAAATTGTTTCGATGTCATAGCCACGAGGCGTATCCGACCTTTTACACTGGAACCGGAGGCAGTATTTGAAGCTTGGGACATCCCATTCATTCATGGAAAACTGGAACGTCTATCCACGAATTATCGATGTTTCACTCATCCTCGTTGTTTCTGTTCATTCATCAAACCACCCGTCTTATTGTTAATACCTGATTTATCCACCAAGTTTGGACCCATCATTCCCTGGCATATTCACCATTGATTCGTCTATCAATCATCCTAACCGCCTGATTATCTAAACTTGACAAATTTATCCATCCATCTGTTATGCATCCATATACAGAATCATTTATCCGCCTTGAAGCCATTAATTCATTGCTGACACGCCATTGAGTCCATCTCTTTAGCACCCATCCATCCATTCGTTCACCAAACCAATTATCAATCCACCTATTTATCCCTTAATTACCTTCCTGTCGAAATAAACATCGAACAAATTAGAAAGTATGCCTTCACCTTCGTGCCATAGGTACACCCATTTCATCTTTTATTTAAACTGCGATTCATTCACTCCAAACGTCTAATCTTACATCTATGGGGAATCCTACAATTATAAATTTTATTTCCTTTTTTCACTGAGTTTCTTGCTATTTGTTGTGAATATCGAGAAACCATGAGGCCAATCACTTCTTCTCAGTACCATCTTGCGATAAGACAAAATTATGTTCAAGGATTCCTTGTTTCATTGCATCACTAATCATCCTGTACAACTGGGTCACTAATGCCAGGTGTGTGCTACTTAAAATTGCTGGTATTTTTCACCTACTCTAATGAGGAGCGATTTTGTCTAAAAGCTGACTGTTGTCCAACTTGTTTCAAATAGGTGTATTTTTACCTCAACTTTTCCTTGATTTACACTAATCATTTTGACTAGATTTAGATGTGTGCCAACATTAAGCTTCAGTGTTGGCTTCCTATCTACCTATCTGTTATCGCATGGGTACAAAAATGTGTTTCTGGTACCATCAAACTTTTACCTTATCCTCACTACTATTTAATGTCATTGTCATCTCCCTCATTCATCAATAACGAATTAAGTTTTTAGTCAAGTTTTACTAAAGCTGATGAAATCAGTAAGTAAATCGTCAGCTCTTTGATTACATAATCAAACGGTAGCTGATCATGACCTATTCCGTGTTGTTCCGCATTCTCGACTAGCTAAAACAAGCCGATTCTCATGAACGATACCAATTAGTAACCCCCGAACCGATTGAATTAATAGATTTCATCCATCAGATAGAATCAAACAAAAGCTGATTACTTCAATGCCTTGATTCCTCGTAATTTTTGTCTTACCTCTTGCCTGCCTGTTTCGCGGTGTTTGTGAGACAAGTCGGTTAGGAAGCGGGCAAGCAGGAGAGCGGGAAGAGCACTAGCCACGTAGAGTTGACATAGCCGCGCGACAAAAACGACCGACAGGAAGAGAGAGAGCGGGCGACCAGCAAGTGAACTAAACAAGCAAATGAATGAGAGACATAGATGAGCGCGCGCGCGGGTTTTTTTGAACAAGTGCACCGGTCGCGAACGAGAAGAGAAGAATATGAGAGAATGTCACGCAGGCATACCCCCGAGGCTTTTTGTTTGGTTTCCCCCTCTCCTCCCAATGGGTAGAAGGAGAAGGGGGATAATCTTATTCCTAACTGTAGCCTCGTGGTATTGGTCTTCTGACAGTCTGTGTGCTTTTGTGTTTACTTCTGGTGCTCTGCCAGCAGTAACAATCATTGGAATTGAATGCAAGTGAGCTTCTGATAAACAGGTTGATTGATTAACCTATGCCGACTGCTGGTAGTACATTCCTGTGGAGAAGTTAGAATCTCCAGTGGCGAAATCAAAGTCGTCCAACCTTGCTTTAGATTTTTTTTACGGGCAAGTGGTATCTGCAACTTGGGAACATCGACCGCTCCCAAGCCGTGTGATGACTTCTAATTTTGGTTGTGATGGAAGCGAGTCTTTAATTCTCCATCCATTGATTCCCTCAGTTCAATCACTCATTTATCCACTCACCCTGGATCTATTTTTCCAGCCAACCATCTCAAAACTGTCCATTTGCTCATCTGCACATTCGCTCTGAAAATATCCACCTCGAATCTACCAACCCGTTCATCCATTTATTTTCTCAAGTTTGTCCATTCCTTTGTCCACCCGCTTCTCTGTATTCTTTCTTTCGCCTATCCTGGAGTTGTCTTCTATCTTTCCATTTGCTTACTGTGGAAGCATCCACCTTTTTACCCATCACGGCATCACCTGTCTATCTTGTGCACGCCAACTTATCTAATCTGGATCTCTTCAAATAACCCAAAAATGGCGGTGTGATTCGCGTTTCTTGGCTTTTTAACATTTATCTTTTTTGTTAAAATGACTGATTTAAATTTGCTACTCTGGAATCAGAAAAACAAATAGAAACACTTAGGATATTCAATATGCACTCTCGAGTCGTGGTTAAGCTTCCGACGTTAATTTTAACCGACTTCTTTGGTACAGAGGTAACAAATCCACTGCTTTGTTTTTAAACTCAAATCCCTGGCTGCTTTTGGAGTCCGCATTCCAAATAAACCTCAAACTGGTTCAATTGTGAAAATGATTTCATATAAACTCGTGAATTTTGGTGTGTTCTCGCCCTTGCATCGCTAAAATCCCGCCTATTTGAAAGACTTCTCTTTTTCTTTTCACCTCGTTAGGAATTTTTCACCCAATTACAGCCAAAGTCATGGTGGGTACCCACAGTGGTCTCCACCCAAAACTGAGAATACCGTCTTAACATGCTTACTACACGGTATACCTTGTTTCAGCAACAGAGTCCAAAAACTCAGGACTGACGAGGCGTGTTTTTGGTTTTTTTTTTCTAGCGTGGTGCACAAGTGAACTAGTCGCGTACCCACCTAGAAATTTCGTGTACTCTTCTGGAATAAGTTTGACGTTGGAAAAAAAAGCACACCTGTCTCCTTGACATGTAATAAGATACACTGAGAGGTAGAGCTGATACCTTGACTCGGTTTTCACACGAGGTAGAGACTGGAAATTGACAGACTGCGACGACGCCTGGTAGCTTTGTCATCGTATCTGATGCCATTGTTACTAACCTCTACAATGCGACTTTGATAAAACAGGCAGTACAAGTACTCGTTGACCTTATTCTCTGCTGCCACAATCAGTTATTAACTGTGGAAGAGATAAAAAATGCTGCGTTGGTCTTTTTTATCCTCCCATTATAGAGAGTTTGAGTCATCCTTTATCGAAGAGTTGTTGTTGAATGAGATGCAAGTTTATTGTGAAACGCACTGGCAAAAATCCGTTCAACTTGTAAGTCGGAAGTGTTAAGTAAAATCACTTCTCCTTTTCTACAAGAATTTCATCACAAACTTTCTAATTTTTGTCAACGATCAGTTAGCAGGTACGCAACTCAGAATAATGTCACATTGGTAGTCTTCTTGCCTCATCAAAGCTAGTTCAATTTACCCGCATTTGTTACTCAAGAAGGCGGATCGAGGGGTGTTAATGCTGCCAGATTATGAGGTGTATCCGTCTGGAAGAAGCCTTTTTATTACCCCAGAGACGAGTAGCAAAGAGGTGCTGCGACCAGCGTAGGAGAGAACGCGTGAGGTTCAGATCACAGGCGATCTGCTGTATCACTTTGATTACTCTCCTATATGGTTGAATGAACCATGGTCGCTCTCAAAGGCTCTTCCGAAAGCTCTCTTACAGCCATATTTCTTAGGAATACTCTTTTATGAACCTAAATTTAGTTATCCCTAGTAGGTGCCTTTCTCCTATAGCAACTTTCTGATCTGATTAGACAGTGGTGCCAACTGTCTTTTAAAATGGATTATTCACCCGCCGTCTATTCAGAACATTATTGAGGGTTGGCGAAAGCAAAGGACCATTTTTAATACTTCTAGTAAAACTTTCTGGTTTCACCGGCCTATCACTTGTTATTACATCACTCGACTCTGCGTAGTAAATTTAAACCACATTTTAGAGACGTGTGCAAGTTGAGATTTCACAGAGACCTCTTCCCTCTCCTCTTTTTTTTCAGTAATACAATTTTCTCACCATTTCTTCATTTTCAACACCACCGACTGACTGACTACCTGTTAGCCTGCACACCGTTGCGTCACCAGCACAGCACATGCACACTAGGGGGAGATCAGCGGCAGTGGGATGGAGAAGTTGGCGGACTTTTGTCCCTCCTTTCTCAAGTCTTACTTCTCATTACTATTATCGCCAGTGTCACTGCCGCTGCATGCGTCAATCCAGTGTTTGTGTGAGCTAGGGAGCAAGTAAAACTAACGATCGGTGATTGACGGGCCATTGTTGTGCTAAGATTCAAACACTAAATTCGCGGCAACGCGTTTTAACGCGAACGCTTACTGTGGTGGGTGGCACCTAAAGAACCCGTGTCAATCCTTCTTCCTGTAGACATATGAATTTGGAAGTGAAGTTTAATTTGAAGGACCGAGAAATTAAGCAAGATTTAATTGGAACGTTAAAGACAATGTTTTGGTTAACGTTCCGCTTGTCGTTGGGTGTGATGCAGAACATTTCCACAGCCGTTCACGGAGGTTGACTTTCTTCGGTGACAATCAGTCTGAAGCAATGACGAGGTGTCAAGCACGTCTTAAGATGCCCAAATCGACCCTGACGACTAAGACGTTAGGGTTTGGAAGAAGCCTAGCCGTCAGCTTAAAGAGCCGCCGTTATAGGGGTTGGTGTAGCCAAACCACCCTACCAACGTCGTGGAGGTCTATTTGCGGGGTTTGAAAGAGTCTTTGAAAGGATGTGTTCATTTTAAAATTTGACAGATGTGACATAAATCGTTTCTTTTATGGTGGATTTCTATCCTCGAGATTCCACAATGAAATGGCTAGCCCATTCTGATTTAATGTCAGCTAGGAAGCTGGAACACAAAGGAGTTCTTCAAACTCTTCGGTCCTTTAGATTAATCCAGCATTTACTTATGAAGGGTCAATCATGACTGAATGAGAACTGACCTAGCGACATGAGTAACTCTGTTGGATTGTGAAAATCGCCTACTCACACCAGTCGTATGCACACGGCTCTGGAAGTGAAGTATATCGACATGTGGACGAATTCTGATGAATTTCAATCTTCGTTAACTCTTCATTTTAGTCATTCGCATGGATCCATTTGTGCTTCTTTTTTGCACGATGCCATAATGTAAACTGTCGATGCTTAAAAGCCGTGGGAAATGATTGAAGATTTAGTTAGTTAGCTACAACCCGAGATATGTCGGTTTAGGAGGAATTGAGCTTAGTTAGCGATTGCGATGGCCCTCACCCTCCCTTTCCGAGGTTTCAATGGGTCCACAACCTCTTTGCCAGACGCATTACAAGGAACCATCTCCTAGGCGCCACTTAAGGTTAGGAGAGGCTTGACGGTTTGCTTCTAAAATAAGCAACATTTAGTCGGTCCTTGGATCTGCATTTTGATTTAATTCTGCTTTTCCAAATCATTGCCATTTCAATGCTACCCGGTCGTCTGCCTCAGGCTAATATCGTCGCTAAGCACTCTGATCTTGTTCTCTGTATTCACGCCATTATAAATATTTTTAACTTGTTCAAATTCAGTCTAGTTTTATTGTTAAGTAAAGATCCTTTTTTCAACGATCCATCTGTTATAACTCGTTATTCAGTCATCGAGACCTGATACATCCGAGTTATTTTCTGAAGACGCTGTAAGGCAGTTTTGCAAGAAGCAAATAGAAGTGTTAAAAGGCGAATTAGTAGCAGAGCCTCACACCATCATGGAAGCTGGCTCTCCAAAGGGATTGACAAGAGCTGCCTTGCAAACAAACCTTTGTCTGCTTTCAATCTACTTTAAAAGGAACTAAAAACTGGAGATATCAATTTGCGCTTCAGGGAAGGACATCTAGGGGCCAACTGTATGGAGGCACTACTTGACATGAATGACTTTTGATTTGACTAAAACCTAGGCATACATAGGCACACAGGAAGACAACCATTCAGAGCAATCAATCATTGGCTAACGGTGAAAGGCATGATTAATGTTTTCGCACACATGGGTTGGGCCGGGTGCTATGTCTAGCGTGTGTCTGTGTCCGTGTATATGTGTGTGTGTGTGAGTGTGCAGACGTGTGCATGTCTGCATGCATGTGTGTAGATGCTAGCATGTAGACTTGCACGTTCTCCGGACCCCTCGACAGTCTGACCAATCTATTAACCGACCGCCCATCCATTCGCCTACCCGCCCGCCTACCCACTCATTCGCCTGCCACACAACAATGCTGCTAATTTATTACCGAATTCGTCATTTCGTGCGCACTTGCAAACTGCGCTACTTGACAGTTGGTGATGTGACGCAGCCTTGTCTACGACACTGCTTACATTACACACTTATTGCCCATTTAATTAAAAGTCAGATGTGGGGTTTAGCTTTATCTGCAGCGCTTTGCTCCTGAAATATCGATGTATGGAATAAATGGAGGACTGAGAAGATCCACGTACAATTTTGCTACGCCTTGTTTCAATCCTTTATCTCTACTTCGTTGCCATTTTATTGCTGTCCAATTTGGGTTGTTTATGTATATGCGGAAAAATGTAGCGGCCTCAGATTATTGCACACAATTCACTGTTCTCACCTTAGTATTGTATGCATTTCGATTCTTCCAAATCGTCTTTATGTCCATGAAAGGGGATTATCCGAACCATGCGAATGGGATGTGGTTTCGATGATTTTTTTGTCATGAGTCGGCACACATGCAATGTCTGATTCCTTTGTTTTATTCCGTGTACTAAAGCTAAAATGTCCCCTTTTGTGGGAATTTTTCGGTATTATCACTAGTATCACGACTGAGTTACCCTCGAAGGTGTTTTAAGGCAAAGGCGTTTGGAAGTAAAGTTGTAGGTTAAGTGGCTGTAGTCTGGTTGACTTGCGGAGTACTGAGGATGCCCATGTCATAGTAAGCATCCGAGTGAAACACCTCCCATCATGCATTCACTGTCGTCCTTTGTGGCTAGTGCTCCTCCACTCCGTTCGCCGCAACAGGATTAGGGTGATTCCAAGTCAACGTTGAGATAGGAACAGGGACCATACAGGTCTTTTTTGTCACGATGCAAACACCTCCAAATTTAATAGTAATTGTGCATTTCGAAGTTTTCGATACGGTTTGTCTGTCTCACACTGCGGTTTACTTCGGGGTGCAAAGCATTTGGTTCTACATTATGCTCCTCTACTGCAGTGAGCGCATTTCGTATACTAGGCGATTTTTATTGAGGAAACACTTAAAAGCAAACTCTATTCAGTAAATAATTTTACCCCTCTTTTAAAACTTGCTGCTTATTAAGTACATACGTTATATTTGGGGGAATTGGCAGCCTCTACTGAATTTCTTATATCAGTAGTACAGACAGAGGAAGGAAGGTAAATGGGTGAGGACACAGCTGGCACAATTTATGCATGTTTACATGGCCATTTAGGAAGGCAGGGAGACATTTTAAAAGTGCACGACATGTGATGATGGACACGCGATGATGGGGTAGAGGGAAGAGAGGAGGAGAATTGCGGCTGAGGAGGAGCCAAAGGGGAAGAGAAGAGTAATTGGCCAGCAATTTTCATCGTCGCCAGCATCATGACATGACAGTGCTTGTTACACCGGATTCTAAAGGGATATTGTGAGGCGGGCCTGCTTCTGTCCCTTAGCTGTCCAAAAATGCAATTAGCTCCAGATTAAAATATCCACCTATTTAAGGTATATATACACAAGAAAGTTTCCATTATTGAATTGCTGCATACATAAATGGACTTGAGTATGTGTAAACAGTGGTGATTTAACCTTTTGTTCGTTCATTCCTCCTCTATCCATTCATCTATACAGAACCTATGGAATTTACTTGCGTATCCATACATTCATCCACTATTCCATTGGCCCGTCTATTCACGCATTTCATATTGAATGAGCTTATTAAGTAGCAATCTATCCTATATCACTTATTTGGTTTCCATCCGTTTCTCAAAACACATCTATCTTGTCATTAATCCATCCCTCCCAGATATCTTTATATATCTACCCAATCATCTAATTTACTCTGTCATTTCTCAGTCTATTATTCATCCCTTTCCACCGTGTCCAACCCCATCCATTCATCCAGTCGAGATCTGTCTCAAGTCCATCCATCTGTTCCACATCCTTTCATTATGTATTCGTGTATTCCCTTTTCGTCCTTTTATCAATCGTTGCGTATCCATCCCTTCATTCGATTTTATGGAGATCTAGCACTGTTGATCTTCAGAGTGAACCAAACCAACCTTCCTGTTTGGAAACCATATTTACTACCGAAATTCACCCTTGAAGTCTCGGCCACCTCAAAACGAGTGTGGGAATCTGACCATATTACCGAGATGTCATAGAAACAGGTCCAGTGCTTGATTAATGTGCTCGCAGGTCGACGGCATTAGCGGCATTTGTGGGAATGTTTGCCTTAATCGTGCGTCCCCTCTCCAAAAACTTGGGTCACCTTTTTGCCATGGTTAATCGCCAAGGCATGGGGTCAATACCCACATCTATCACACATCTGACCTCTTCTCGTGAATGACATTTGAGACGAACCTCAGTAAGAGGTCAGTGAAACGAGCTTCTAGCATGTTGAAGGCATTCTATTTCTCCCTTGTTTTGCTGTTAAGGCTACTTGTTAGTGGAGGTGACTGACCATCGCCTTAACCTTAAAAAAAAAAAAAAAAGAAAAATTCCACTCAGGGGGAAGTAGGTATAGTAATGTATGGCTAGCTTAAGGGTATCAACTATCTCCTCCAAGTGCTTTTAGCTTATTTACTCCACTACTCACCTTGGTTGCACTTCAAGTCTGTCTCCCGCATTAATGCTGTCTATTTGAGGGATATCTCTTAACTGCACTAATTTACATTCATTAACTAGCCGCACCCTCGTCTTGCCAGACACTTGAGCTATCTCTACCGACGAGTTTTGAAGCAAGGCATGTTTACAAATTTTATCAACGACAAGATACTACTTATTAATGATTTGTGACGTTAGTAGTAGGACAGTGAAGGAGAAAATTTTTAACAACCTCCTAACTCGGAACCTAGAGGTAATCAGACAGCAAATACGTTGTGATGGAGGGTTATAATCTAGGGTCTCTGCTGTTAGTACTGGCAACGGCAGTAACAACACCAGTGCTACAGAATTGCAGACTTTTTTACGAGCCATGGCAGCAGCAGCAACAACAGCATGGGGAAAGTAGGAAGTACATACATGCACACGTAAATGAATGAACGTATTGGATAAATGAAGGCGTGTGTGTGTGTGTGTATTCTCGTCGTGGTGGTTTTTTCTGCCCTCCTTCCTCCTCCTTGCTCGTCTTGCTCTCTCTCATCCAAATTAGCCAAAAAAATGTGTGCTTACCTGCATGCATTATGTCTGAGTGTATGTATGTGGATGAGGGAGGCAATGGGATTTTACCACTTCTGGTAGTGCTACTGCTTCTGGTCAAGATGATGGTTCTGCCATTCCCTAAACCACTTACATGCGCCTCACAAGCTGATTTAATAATTCAAAAGCTTGATTAAAAGTAACTGAGCTATCTGATGCCACTCCCCCCCCCTCTACCCTGTCTAGGTTGTTTGTCTGCGGATCTTTTTCCTTCCTATTTATTTTGTTTGCAAAACTAGGTTTTGAGTCTGTGCACTATTTCAAAGGTACGATAAGTCAAGCTACTGGCATCACGGCTAACATTTTTATGATGATTAATAGCACAGCAAAAACTTTGTGATGTGATGATATTTTGTAAAAAGTCGCTGTCAAAAGCATCTGCAGGAACAGAGTAATTCACTATTGCATCGGCTATTGAACTTTTTGATTAACAAAGTGGGCCTGTGAAGGAAAAAAGTCGAAGTTGTGTACCCTAAACTAAAATTGACAGTATCGCTCGCTCAAACACATAAACAAAGACCACTGTAGACGAAATTTTGGTCATGCGCGTTAGGTCGAAAAAAAAGCTCCATTCGATGGTATTAGTTGTCACGATACAGCCAGAATGATAGATGCGTTGAACGTTTGGCGGCAGTGGCAGAGGAATGATAGGCCATTTAACCCTCTTCAATTGATAAAACTAAGTTAGGTTTAAGTGTTTACTTAAGGCTTCCTGTTTGTGTTTAGATGGAGAAGACGGCGAATCGGATGTATGGAAGCCTACTGTCACCGGGACTGATCGGTTCCTTTGGAGGCTTTATGCCCGCACCGCCTCCACCACCGTCGAACATCTACGATCTGACGGCATTTCAACAACAGCAACAGCAGCATCAGCAGCAACGCCTTCTACAACAACAACAACAACAGCAGCAGCAGCAGCACCAGCAGCGACAACAACGACCCTCTTCCAATTCGGCCACCTCCACCTCTTCTACTTCAGGCTCCTCTGCCACGCCTTCCACAACTTCGGCGTCCGGCAGCGGCAGTGGTGCTGGCGTCGGCAGTGTCGATGCTTGGTCCCCCTCCTCCACCTCTTCCGCCTCCGCTCTTCATTCCGAACTATTTAATGCTGCCAGTGAGTGTCTCTTATTTGTGCCTCCCTGTTTAATCACTTCTGTCGATTTGAATTGCTAAAAATTGACTCCTGGAGGTTGACTGGAGAACTTGCATCTTAGTAGACGCCGAGTCATCACAGACACGTTCCATCAAAATCATCTTCACTAAGTTGCACATCAGCGTAGTACCACCATGGAGGCATCCAATTTCATCCATGCTGCTTGCTAAAGCAGTTCTGTCAACCACCTCTGATCAGCGGTCACATTCGTGCCCCCTGGTCAATCCATCAGTCTTCCGCACGTCATTCAGGATTGAAGAATGGGATAACAAGCGGTTTTATTCAATTCCCCTTTTGTACATTCGCGTGCGTACATTCTTGCGTGCGTTTTTAATTTCCCGCATCTCAGATACTTTCTCACTCTCGCTGCCTTTCTCTTTTCCATTTATTTTTCTGACGAAACTAGCAACTAGCGGGCGTGGGACGTCTCACACTGAGCGTGTACATGCAGGAAAGGGAAAAAAAGGCTTTCTCTGTCTTTTTGCATCACTTTGGTTCCCAGTTTCTTTCCCAGCTTTTGATTGAGAGTAGTTTGATTATATAGCGATTGGACAATTGGTTATTTTTTCTGGAGAAAATTTAGGTATTCTTCAGAAATGTTTACTGGGTTTGATCTCTGTGGAGAAAAATTTATGCGGTAGCTTTTCTCCATATCAGGGAACAAATAAGAAATACAAACATGGAGGGATCGGACTTAAGCTTCCCAATTTATGTGATAGAGGTAATGTTATGGAATGCTCGAAAGGGAGAAAAAGAGTGCAAGGATCGTTAGGCCCTAGGTCGTCTGATAGGCTACTGTACCATCCCGTATCCATCCCG
>NW_020170416.1:186757-196550 GCF_000524195.1 Echinococcus granulosus | reverse complement strand
GTCCTCTATTCGTCCATCCTGTATTCATTTATCCACCCAACAACCCCTTTTTCAGCCCGTATCCATCCATCCATTCGTTCTACATCCATTTCGTATCTATTTATCCATCTTGTATCCTTTCAGTCATCCTGTATCCATCTATCCATCCTTCGTCCATCCATCCATTAATCAAGCATCTAGCCGCTCATGTCCATTTCCATTTTATTTAGTACTCTTATTTTTTCCTGATAAAGCGTCTTTTTTCCCTGAATTCCCATTTACCAAGAGGAAAGGCACCTTTTTCCACCTGCGTATGCAATTTGCAAGAGTTTAAAAGGTGAACTTGAAAATGCCACTGGCTTCCATTCACAGCCCTTTCTGTGCCTGATAAGCTGTCTGCCAGTCTGCTGGTTTTTTTTATTTGTCTATTTGAGATAAAGAATCCTAATTCTATCACTACTGTTTAATGCCAGTCGACATGTGGTGCCTTCTCGGCTATGGGTAGCCAAGGTGTGATTAGTGTGGAGTTTTTCCAACAAAAGCTAGTGTAAGTGATTTTTCCAGTGATGAATAGATAAAACTAATCTTATGTAATGCAAGTCATGGCGCTTTCAAAGGGTGATCCTTCCACGGATGCTACTGAAATAAAGTACTACGAAATGGTTTTTTCCACTTCATGCCAAATTTTGTGATGCATCCACCTCTAGAGGGTGGAAATGGCAAGCTCTCTATTAAGAATCTCGTGGCTAAACTCCCCACTTCGATTGTTTGAACCTTTTACTTTCAAGTCATTGATCTAGTCAGAGTTGATAAGTCGTCTGCGTGGTTCTACCATCCCTGCATCTATCTTGCGTGCACTTATTCGGAGTCTGCCCATTCAACCTTCCCATCTATTCCTCTATAGCATCATTCATTCCAACCCCATTAACACTCTCCATCCACCATTCCAGCCATCTCGCATTCGCCAATCCTTCCATTAATTGGCTTGGTCTATTTTTGTTGCTTTCTAGTCCCATTAATTCCTTCTTTTATACATCATCCCGTCTTTGAGCGTCCACCGCTGAAATTAGGGCTGTCGATGGTAGCGTTCAACGCGCTTTGAGAGTTTAGTTTTGGACAGCGCGAACAGCTTCTTTTAAACTTTAAAAATATTTTTTTTCAGGTAATTTTTGTTTGAAGTCATGATCTCCCATTAAGTATTTCTGACTTTTTTAAAAATATTGTGTCATCGCGTCTGAAAAGGTCTGGTGATTTTTTACCTTAACTGTTTTTTCAACGTTCTATTAAAATACTGTAAGATCAAAGATGACAACTTCAACCGTTTTGGCAACTTTTTTTTTTTAAATTTAATTTCCTTTTTGCTCACCCCATGCGACCTCGCTGGCTATTAAAAGCCCCAATTTCCTTCGCTCCTTTGAAAGATTTATAAAAGGCGAATGAGGAGGAAGGAACTAGAAAAAAGGATTGAGTAGATTTTATTTTCGGAGGGAGAAATGTCTCATTCTTTACCACCACAACCTCCGTCACCACTCAAGGAGACGCAAAAAATGCCCTCCTTCCCACACGCATGCACGCTCAGCTCACGATTTATCCTACCAGGTTCTCGCTTCCTAGCTTGCCCTCCCGCCTATCCGCTTGCCTGCTTACCTGACTGGCGGGGTAGCTCGTTCAGAGCTGTTCTTTTTTCACTTTTGCTTTCCACCCAACGGAAGCTGTCACGTCAATGCTGCGCCTTCGTCCGCCCGCTAGCGAGTGAAAGCGCACGCGCTGAAGTAGAAACAAAAAGCGGAGGGCTGCGTGGAGTGAGAGTGACGGGGCGGGGGCACGCTCACCCCTTTTCCTTCCTTCTCCCCTCTTACAATTTGTGTGCGTGTGTGTGAACGCAACTCCGCTGTTCTTTCCTCTTCCTTTTTAAATTTTCTCTTCTGTCCCCCTGGCAATCGCGCCCCTCTCTTTTCTTTTTCTGTGAACATTGGGAAGTGAAAACAATGGTAATACTGGCGGCTATACGAGACTGTGGGGAGCTATGTGGATGGTTTGTCGAGTAACCTTTTCACTAATGGATCTACCTGACCTCGGTTGCTGCTGCTGCCGCCCTGGTGAAGGGGAATGTGCCAATTTGCGCGTCTGCATTAAGATAAATACATTCATGCGTACACAGGCGAGTAGGCAGACGGGCAGGTAATGGAAGCTGTGTGTGTTCGTGCATTTTTTACGCTCTTTTCACTGACAGCTTTGCGTGAGTGTGTGCATGTGCGAATGTGAATGCGAATACTTCCAGACTTATCAAATGTGCTAATTTATACGGTTGTGCACTGGGCACTCTGGCGTGATATAGGGCGCAAGTGATGTTCTCTTCTATTCTACCAATTAGTCTTCCTCTGCCATCTTCCACCTCATTGGTTCTCAATCTCCTCATCTTGGATCTAGACCTGTCCCGGATCCATTCCGAGTCTATGCATTCGTCCGTCCGCCTGTTCATCCATCTATTAGTTCATCCCTATAGCAGTATTTCCCTTTACCCACAAACTTTACTTAAATCTTAATCGACTACTTTCTGACGTGTGTCAAATTGTCAATGGCTTCTTTTCACACCAAAACGCTGTTCAATTTACAAGCTTGTCCATATTCTCTTCCACTTTATTCTTGCTGGCTTAAGCTTTTCAAACTACCGAAGTGTGAGTTTATGTATCAATAGGAACGATTGTATTCCTGTGTTTGTCTGGGTTAAGATTTTCCCATTACAAGGCAATTTAATTCTAGTCCTCTTGTTCCCTCATCTGCATTAATAGCTCTTCGAAGACTGTCTAGTGTGTTGAAGACCTAACGCCACCACAGCCACCCTTGAAGACAAAATAAAGCCTGTTAGTCTCCAACACAGCTTTTTTATTAATGACAGAGGAAGTCTGGACGTTGGAAAGACCCGCGTGGATGGGGTCTATCATTAAAACAAACATTCTCGTATTGTTGGCAATATTTTTACGGTAATCGTTTCAGAAATGTTTCCTCCTGGCATAACATAATATGCCTTAATTCTTGAAGTTCACCATCTTTCGACTTAATTGATTGATATTTTGAAACTCATGCCTTTTTAGAGATTTTTAAAGCATCTGCTTTGGGATAATGATAATGTTAAAATTAAGTGACTTACGGATCACCTCAATTTTGTAAAGGACTAGATACGTCATGATCCATGAACTTTCCTGTCATTCTTCGTAGTTTTTATCCCAATAGGCGAGCAGGCATACAGATCCGCTTCTATCACGCAATTTTAAAGCAAATCCGTCTGCCTTCAAAATGCCATGGCCTATCCAAGTTGAATTGCTTCTAGCTCCAGTCACATTTAGTCACCAACATCGTATTATCGAAAAAATAATACCTAAAAACAAAAGCTTCTTATTTAGTTTTTGCCTTCTTGTCAGACCAAGTGCGGGAAAATTTTACCGTGCCTTAGTGCACAGCTTGCCCCCCCACCCCTTCCCTCCCTCCTTTGGTGTGTCACCTGTGCTCCGTCAAAATTTCTCATCAAACTTTGCGACTCTCCTGTCTGTGGATTTCCACTGCCTTTTCTCACAGTTCATCGTCATACGCATACACACCTCTCAATTTTGCCTCCAGTAAAAAAAAGCTTCTTCCTCTACCTATCCGCTTGTGTGTGTGTACTGGTGTATGTGATGACGTCTGGTTCAAAGTTCACTCTCCTATCGCTGATGGTAGTGGTAAGATAGTGCGCCTTATGTCATGATTTTGTGAACAAAGACAATTATGTCAAGTGGTGTGATGATGGCTTTACAGACAGCCTTCAGTTATGGGGAATCAAGAAGATTGACGGGAGAGAGGCGATAGGAGATGGATATCAATAAAATGTGTACTGCACACACACACACAAACACACAAACATCATGCCGTATCTGCAAATGAGGCTGAATAAAATAAAATTGTTAATGAAATTACATTACCCTGTTTCAGCGCACAGGGAATATCAATGTTTCATGATTTGGTAAAGAGATTGCTCCACTTGGAAGAGGTTTTATTCCGTAGGCGGAGAAAAAGCCACCATTTTTAGGCGGGAAGCGATGCGAATCCTGCATTGCCCTTTGGATCTCAATCATTATGGTGACGTAGGTGAATTTAGAGTACTTTATAAATCACACTACAGTAGGAATGATTTAGCAGATCTGTGATTGTAATAAATGTTTTGTTCTGTTGCTGGCCTATTAGATTTCGCCAAATCAGACTTGAATTTTTTTCTCCACTTGAAAAGAAAAAAGGTCTAAGTGCCATTTTAAGCATATGTGAACGCATACTTATGACAGCCTTACTTGTAAAATAGTTCACCAACAGTTTAGTAACGTAAAATCTAATTTATTTTGTACATTTCCTCTCACTCCAATGTAATGTCATCAGTCTTACAAAATACGCTTTTACTAAGTGCGTTCTAGTAGTGCTCCACCTTCAAGATTCCCAAATTCCAGTGGTGGATTTGAGGGTGTCAGTCAAGTCTGCGGCCTATTCTTAAAGACAGCAAATGCACTCTTCTGTCAATAAACTTAATGAGGTTATCAGTGAAGCTGTTGTGGTTTGATTGAAACGTCTCGGTCTACACACTGGTCATGATTAAAAGGTTTGGTTAAATCGGGCGCCCATATTTAGTGATACAAAAATTGAATCACGTATGGCTACGCAAAAAAAGTACTGGCAATCTTTTGCTTGGAAGCAGAATTTAAAATTCTTATTCTATTTAATTGTCTTTTAAAAATGCTTCATGTTGTTAAGTGTCTCCCGTTATCAATCATCGTCATCGAGCCCCTGGCATCTAGGAGTGGAGGGATGGAAAAAGCATTTTAGCCAATCTGCTTAAGCTTATGAAAACATCACAGCAAAATTCACAACTCGGAATTTTGATATTTTAGTCATACAGGCAAAACCATTACCAACAATTGATGGGAACAGCGCCTCCCCTTCCTAATTTCGTGGTGGCCGTTTATTTCCCTCTGCTTCTGCTGGCAAAATTTTTAGCTTACTCTCGCCTACCATAGCGTGGTGTTTTTTTCTGTGGGCGTAGTGGGTTGGGGGTGGGGGCTCTGAACCCCCGTGTCTGACTTCCTCTTGCTTCCTCGCCCTCTGTCTGTCTGACTGGCCTCTGCCTACCACCCAAACGCAAACGTGCATGTACGCACACACGCGCGCATACACCGGTGTTTTTCTGTCAACTTGCAAGTGAATTTAGTTAACATAAATTGTAAGACGGCGCTTGATATAATTTATGCCTCTTTCAGCTGGTTGGTTTGCTTCCTTGCTGACTAGCCAACTGAGTGATTAGTTGGTGCGGTGTGGTGGAAATTAAGTGTGGCTGTTCCTTCGCCCTGGTTGACTGTTACTGTTGTCACCGGTGCTTCTGTTGCGACGCGTGTTTTTTTAACCAGTGTGATCGAAACACTGGCTTTTATGGTCTATCCAAGTGGATTGCTATGATTCACCATCCCTGCGACAACGATGGAGATGGTGATGATTGATGGTGCGATTTATTTATGAACCAGTAACCCCGACCCTGATGGTGAGATAGTGGAAGAATGTCTCTTGTGATTGCTATCATTTGGAGTAGAGTTTATCATATTATTTGTAGTTGTTCACTGAGGTAGTAGATGCTCCAACGGCGAAGGTGGATAAACGCATAACTTACCTGATCTTGTGACAATCCGAATGCTAAATTCATATTGAGCACTCATACAGCCTCTTCAATGACTAATCTTCTAGTTTTGAGATTAAACTTAGGGGTTTCCTTTTTTATTCATTTTTCTCGTCGTGGAGCCCTTGGCCGGCTAGATGGCTTGTGCGGTCCGTACTCATCGCATCAGCACCCTGAGGTGTATATAGGGGTGATGTTGCTTCCTCTTTGGTGCCCCTTGCGCTGTATGAGCTTCAGAATGGTTTTCAAAAAGGTGACAAGGTATGCTTTTATAAATTGCTAGTGGCGTCGATTTGTTAGATGGAGATTGTCATAACATCCTCGGGTTCGACACCTTACACTATTCTCTTGGGAGTTTATTAAAGGCTATTGCCTGATCGAACCAAAATCATCCGATCCGCTCCACATTTTTTTTCACCATCTTTGTTAAACATATTAAAAGTTACATTTTTTGCCATTTTGGACTTATGTGTGGCATTTGCCCTTATGGTCAAATTGTAGATTAAAATTTTAGGTTCCTATTCCGGTTCTTCTTTTTAAATTCAACCTAACGAGACACATTAATAGTGAAAAAATTCTTTCATTTTTTAATTATCGCTGCATACTCCGCGCAGATGTGCTTACAATAAAAATAAGCCCCAAATTTAATGTCCTATTAATACTACTTATGGTGTCACTAGTAGCGCTTTGGAAATTCGGAAGTTATGTAACTGGAGCAGCGAGAAGTGGGCATAAGCCGGCGTATCTCTGGTTAATTAGCGATTGTTTTGAGTTACTTATAACCTCAGGTACCAAGAAAACTCCTCTCAAGTCTCCATGTTGTCCCTGCTGTAGCCGGATTCTACGGGATGGCAGCCTATGGTCAGCCGATGTCCGGCCACTTCGGTGTAGCCCCGCCTTCGCCTTACGCTGCACCTTCAGCGGGTCGTCACTTCGCAGCTGCAGCGGCAGCAGCAGCAGCTGTGTTGGGCAGCTGCTTCTATCCAACTCGCTCTCCACCTGAAGCTGCAGTCTTCTCACCACCACCACCACCGCCTCCTCCAGCAGCAGTGACATCGGGGCCCTCTGCTGTCCCCCCGTCCCTTTCCACCCCTGGCACCGGCACTTCCTCCGGTACTACTCTCTCGGCACCCGCTACGCCAGCTGCTCAACATTCCTCTGCATCTTCCGCCTCCGCTAGCGCTGCTGCTGCGGCTGCCGCCACTGCTGCCTCTGCCACCGCTGCTGCCGCCGCTGCTGCGTTGCTCTCCAGCCCTCTGGCTGCTGTTGCGGCTGCCTCTTCACCGTCCTTCACCCCCAAGTGAGTCAATGTCGCGCACGTCACACATGTGGGCCATATTTGACAAAAAGAAAATAAACTAGACTGCAAAGGCTAAACGTGACTAGTTTGCACCTATTTTACTTGCTTGTTCATTATCATCCCTGACTAATGCGTGGTACAAAGCCTCTTGAACTGCCACTGTGTGATGGCTAGTGAAAGGTGTAGAAAATGGAAAAATGAGGACCGTGGGATAAACTAGGCCGCGCAATGCGCCGCTTTATGATTTTTTTTGGTTTTGTAAAGCATCAACTTATTTGTTAGGACCACATAATTGCCGTCAAAGCGACAATTAACTGCACCAAAGTCAGAAATGGAAGTAAAGAAAATAATGTTAAATATTTAGATAAGAGATTCCGACTTGAGGTCGAGAAACATCCACAACCGACGAGAAAGGTCTCGTTTGTTATTTTATCTCCAAAAAAAAATATTTGAAACGTTATTTTTAAAACCATTCTGCAGCTTTCATTCATTCCCTCATTTTTTTTCATATTTTCGCATGAAGACAAATTGTAACTACTCTAATACTTATAAGTACGATTCGTTTTTGCCCCCTTTTATCCTTTGCTCTCCAAATTCCAGCATCTTCAATCACGTTCCGCCACACAACCGACAAGCAGCAGCAGTGCATTTCCTCTCCAGTCTCACCGCAGCTGCGGCAGCGTCGTCAGCAGCCTCCTCCTCCGCCAGTTCGCCCCTCCCACCCCCATCCGCGCCGGTGGCACCGACAGCTGCGGCCGCCGCCCCGCCGCCACCTCCACCACAGGCCTCGCCCTTCGCCGCAGCTTTGCATCACTCCCTCGCCGTCGCCACCAATGGAGCCAGCGAGAAAATGGACGCGAGCAGTCCACATGCCACCGCGCTCTCCCTTCTCGCCCTCTCACCTGCCTCGCCTGCTGCAGCTGCTGTTGCTGCTGCCTATTGGTGAGTAGTATGCATTCAAGCCTCGCTAACACTTCTGAGGTTTAACTGATGGACAAGAAGGGGTTTACTTCTATTTTCCTCCCATTTAGTCAATCAAAGACGGGTATGCAGTTCGGGTCCTCGATGCTAGCTGCAGGAGAGGCTCAGGCCGCTGGCTCTCCGCTAACCTACACACAGCTTCAACCAGCTTCACAACAGCATGTCCCACCTAAGGACAGTAGCAATGTGGGTGGAGACTACGGAGCAGACTCAAGAGCTTCGCGATACCTTGTGGATGCTGGATCGTCGAAGAGGTGAGTTAAGGGTTAGATCTGAATCGACCTTGTCACAAACACCACTTTTAGTGATTTCTAGACCCTCAAAAAACATTTTTACTCATTATTTTTCACTTTCGAAGTCCTGCCATGCATATTTGTTCACTACTCAGGTCTGCTTCTTCTTTATATTTCTAGATGCACCAACAATCGATCCTCCAGTTCACTCAGTGGCGCTGGAGACAAGCATTCGCCCTCTCGAAAACTCATGCGCATTGGATCGGCCGGCAGTGGGGGTTCGCCACTTTCTGCAGCAGCCTCATCGCTAGACCAATGCTGTTCACCCGGTTCTCCACACACCACGGGTAATGCTAGTTCACCTTCTAAAGCAACGCAATCCACTTCTGCTTCAATCTCATCTCCAGGGCTGACGATTAACGCCGCTACATTAGCGCAGTATCGCCGTGAAATCACTACAGAGAACAGCGGAACAGGGGTGCCCACAAAACGGGTGCACATCAAGAAACCATTGAATGCTTTCATGCTCTTTATGAAGGAGATGAGGCCCAAGATTCAGGAGGAGTGCACATTAAAGGAGTCTGCAGCGATCAATCAGATTCTGGGCAAAAAGTGGCATGAATTGTCAAAGCCGGAGCAATCAAAGTACTACGAGCTGGCGCGAAAGGAGAAGGAAATTCACCGCCAGGTGTGTTGGCATCCCTTCTACCTCATCTTTTTAGGCATTGTTTAATTTTTACGGAAATTGAGTGCAAAAGGGCTGAAGAGCCACTGACATATCCCAAAGGTCATGACTTCCAGCGGAAGTACAATAGCAAAGCCTTCGCTACCCGCGTAACTAAAACGAAGAGTTGGACAAACAATCAAAGCACTACGCTTGTGAGAGCATCGAATTGACAATAATTTAAAGTAATAATATTGGCGTGGGATGCAGTAATTAATGGCATAATAGTTACAACTTAGGGAAGGTAATGCCACCTGTTTCGGTTTCGAAACAAAATTGGTCTAGCGTCATTTCGAAGAGGTTAATGTTAATTTTCAATCTGACAGCAAATTTCCTAACATTAAATCTCTATTGCAGCTCTTCCCTGGTTGGTCTGCTCGCGACAACTATGCAATTCATTCGAAACGCAAACGCAAGCGAAAACTCGCTGCTGCTGTGGCTGCCGCCTCGGCCATGAACGCGGGTGCAGGTGGAGAGGGTGGTGCGGGCTGTCGAGACCTATACGATGGAGACGGCTACTTTGGTGGAGGCAGTGGCGGGAGCGGTGGCTGTGGTGGTGGCTGTGGCGGTAGCACCTCTCTCAACGTCTCCACTTCCGCCGCCGCTCTTGCCGCTGCTGCAGCTGCAGCCGCAGCTGGTGTCGACCTGGGAAACCCCAAAAAGTGCCGAGCCCGTTTTGGGCTTGAGCAGCAGACCCGGTGGTGCAAGCCCTGTCGGCGAAAGAAGAAGTGCGTGCGATTTCTCACCGACGCCGAGTACGACGAAGCTCTAAAGGCCGGCAAGTTGCAGTCGGAGCCGTCTTCACCGCAACAAGTTGCAAGTAAGTCCACCGCTACCACCAGCACCGTAACGGGGAGAGCAAAAGACCAGTGGTCGGAGGCACACCA
>NW_020170416.1:176206-186657 GCF_000524195.1 Echinococcus granulosus | reverse complement strand
TCTCCTACTCCAAAGAGCCCAAATCCTTCCTTCCTCTCTCCCTCCGCCTCTAGCACAGGAGGTAGCGGGTTCAGCCACACTGTGCCAGCAGCTTCACTGACTCACCCTCCTGCTGGCTCCTCTGATTTCGTGAGTAGCAACTCTGAGGAGTATCCTACAGCGGTCAGCACTTCCAGTGGCTTTGGTTACAGCCACTTCTCCCCCTACACGGAATTCCAACGTCCAACACTGGCACATTCAACGCTCAGCTTTTTAGAACACCATCGACCCTCCGCCTCATTTGGATCGGTTCAGCTATCTCAAACTACCACTGCTGGCAGTAACACGGAGGTGGAGGAGGAAGATGACATGAAAAACGAGACGCTGTGTGTCTTTGCTACAGAGGCGTCTCCCGCAGGCAGTTGTCACCATAATAATGGCACGGGAACTGGGGAGGAGGATGAAGAGGACGAGGAGGGGGATAATTTCCCGCACATAAAACAGGAACCCAGTCCACTGAATGGTATGTTCCCGGTGGTCACTGCTGTGGCGGTGGCTGCAGCAGCAAAGGTGGTAGAGGAACGATCGGCCGTCAATATTGCCACCACCACCACCCCCACGACACCATCTACTCCCATTCCCACTGCTGAAAAGAGGCCAATCATCTTCTCAGCAGCCGCATTGAGTCGGTGTGAAGATCCCATCTCCTCCAGTACCGCTGTGGAGACTGGCACAACAGCCTCGTAGAAGTGCCAAGACTCCCGCACCCCTTCCCGCATTTCATCATTATCATTTTTATTGCTGTCATCATCACCATCATCACAATCTCTTTTCTCTCCTGCTCTCGATGCTCACTCATCTAAAAATTTTGTTGAAACGTTCTCAGACAGGGTGGTCCCCTACTTTCTATCGCCTCTCTTAACTCAATTTTCACCTTCCTCCTACATCTCCACACGTAACTGCTACGCAGACATGAAAACCAACCGAACAGACAGGGTGTGATTTGGTAGATCCACGTTCGGGGACGCGTAAGCATGTGCGTATGTGTGGATATCCTCTTTTACAGCTGCTGAATCTGTAATTTGTTTTATTATCATGGTGAATATAAACACTCCCATCACGCCACACCGCTGCTACCAATACTACTACTACTACTGCTACCATGTTATAGATATCCAGTTGGCCATCATTAATCCCATCTCTTCACCCCACACAAGCAGATTTTGTGATCAAGAAACAAAGGTAACACGACATGTTTTGCTCTTTATCTCTCGCTTTATCTCTTAACAAATCCTTGTGTTGCAATGTGGTGCATCATCATCATCATCAGCAGCAGCAGCAGCAGCATTGGCAACACTGAACGACGAAATAAATGAATTGTAAATAGCGCCAATATTTTTACTTCCTTCTTTCACTTCTTTCCCCTATCCTTCGTTCTCTTCTTGCTTGTGACAACGTCACACGTGCAAACCGATCCACTGTGCGATGGATAGACTGACTGGGCCCCCTATCCTCCTCTATTTCTTCCCCTTCCCCTTCCCCTTCCCCCTTGCCACTCCAATCAATATACAGGGTAATGCTGCCGAAGGTATATGAAAACGCATATAAACAAATATACATATATACATATACACGTGTTTGCGAAGGTACCTGCTTTTCGAGGTGTTGCCACCAGGGTTATGGGAGATTTCGTCTTGCTAGTTTGGGTTATGGATTTGGAGTAGCGGTTGAGTTTTGGCTTTGGAGGCTCCTGGTACTTATTTTCATTGGTCAATCTGTTATTTAAATTGCAGTCATAAGCTAAATAGGCATTGTTACTGGAGTAGGAAGCCTAAGACATCAATACGCACTAGGGATTGATATCAGAGTGGATCGAGAGTTTAGAGAATTCGATTCCATTTTTTGCGAAAGATCGTGATCCGCTAGGTAGCTCTAATGTATTCGCTTGTTTATTTTTAACAGATTCGCAAGTGTTACGTACTGCATCACTTGAGCTTACGTCAGCATAGGCGCGAATGACTCATCAATCGACACTCGAAAAATATCGATCGGTTTGCCATGTTGGGCGGGTTTTCGCTGGTGGGTGAGCACTTGTCCAGTAGTAGAAGGACGCGTAACTGTCGAGTGTATATTTCGAAAGGAGTAACCGTATTCATCACTCAATTGGCAAATAAAAATATCTCAAATTTTAACGTTCAGAACTGTTAATGTTGGTCAATTGTACCTCTTTATCTTTTCATGTTCTCTCAACTGCAAGTCGTCTCCGAAAATATGATGACCGTGCATCCACAATCACGTACAGCTAAAAATGAGGCAGTGTGTCTCCAAAGATGGTCATTTTCTGCTGAAAATAAAGCCGAGCGTGAAAGGAATGCCATCTAATACTAAGTACGGTCTATGGGTTTATTTTACAATGTACATAAACAAGCTCTTCGGAAGTACACACACGCACAAATATATCGTTAGTCCATAGAGTATGAGACACCCTTGGAAGTAAATAATGAAATGACACCTTGTCTTGTTATCCTACAACTAAACATTTCCCTAATTTTCTTGCCCCGAGCCTTTCTGTTTTACAAAAGGGCTGGGGGGGAGGAATGCCTGCGTAGCCTAGAGGACATGCCGCCGGGTGGAAGTAGAATCGCGGAGCCTTCAGTGCCCGCGGAGCCAAAAGGAAGGGTCAAACAACCAATTAAACCATTACAGTTACTATTTCTAATTTAAGTAATTCGCGTCATTTTTAACCGAAAAAAAAACAGCATTATCACTTGGTTGAATTAAGTACCGGTGGAAATGGCTGACAAATTCGCCATAATAAACATCACTTCTGCGTTCTATTCATAACACGCTAAATCCACCTAATAAGTCATGTGAGTGGTATAAAAAAGCACACACAAACACCGCGGTGTGTGGTTTATGCGTAGTCATTTCCCAATTCGTGCACACACACACGCGGTGCCATGGCAACAAGCACGCGGGTACGCGCGTCTGTTGTCGCAACGGTTCGACCACGGCTCCTCCATTGGTTGAGTAGTTGACCAATCAGGGGGCTCTCTCCGTATTGAATGAAGCGATCTTATCGATCGGTGACCAGTTCAAAGGAGGGGTTGTGACTACAGGACAGGTGCAAAATGACTGAACCCGAGGATGAGGGGGAGACCGGGAATGCCAACAAGGGAACCACGAATTACCCCCTTGTCAACGTGAGTAATCCACTTTAGTGTTGTAGAGTAGTGCTTTCCAATTTTTGCACAAATGTGTGGCATAATTAATCCCATCAAATATGTTCTGACATATTGTGCCCTTGTCTTTACCTGTCGTTATGTTAAAATTCATTAGAATTTTACAAATGTCCTCATATAAATATGTAGCCACAAATTGAGCATGTCGACTGTTATCTCGAAATTTGAGTACATTCTTACTAGTCATGACTCACGGCAAGCATCATCTGTTATGAAGAAGAATTTTTAATTAAAAGAATGGAAATAGTGCCAAAGGAATGCATTTTCCAGATCCATGCAAGCCGAAAATAAATCAAATCATTCAAAAAAATGCGGAAAGAAGAGAAAACGTTTTGAAAGTCTATAAATAAAATTTTACAGAGGCTTAATCACAAAAAAAAAGACTTACCAAAATCCGCTGTGGGTCAGTACATAAAGACCACGGCGTTTTCCAGGTGGTTGTAATACTATGGACAGCAGCCTGACATGGCCGCTCGCAGTCCAAATTACTTATACCTGTTGAGTTAAGAAAGGTGGAAAAGTTAATAATCTGCGAGTTGACATTCCTTATAAGTAAGGTGTAAGAATTACTCCGTTAATTGTAATGTTGCGAATTTAACCAAAATTTTTCCTTGCTTTTCTTAATTTGAGGCGAAAAAAGCGTAAAGCAATTTATGCCACAATCAATCGAGTCAGTGATGTCTACTTAAATTTGTAAGTAGAATGTTTCTGTCATGGATGTCGTTAGCCTGGGGAAGTTTCGAAATTGAAAAATAATTGCGTAACAGCATTCCATTTTACGTTGAAGTACTCCGACATGAATGAAGAAATGATAACGGAAGTGAGTGAGATGTGCGTTACGGCCTGCGAAAAGTATCCGAATGACAATTGCGTAAGTTCTCTTATTTTCAATTGCCATTTCATTCTACCCTCGGTAAAGCAATCAACATATTCATTTAAAGTAACTTCTACATCTTCGCCTTTGAACTCGAGACAAAACTACCGTGTCCAGTTGAGAAGAAACATGCAATATTTTTCACAATTTCTGAAAAAATTAGTCTTATAAAGATGTTAAAATCATTCAGCTTTTGGAGACTCGGACCTAACGGATAGCATATATTTTACGATTACGAGATTTAAGATTCCGTAAATATTAATTGCTCCTAATTGTTACAATTTATCACACCATGATTAGGGCACGTCACATGTCGTGTTCAATCATAAGCGTAGGCTTGCTGTACTACTCTTTCAGCAGCATTAGCAAATAGGAGAAAGCATTCTAGCGGCCATTATGAATGATTGGAAACAATCCAGTCTTATTGCCTGCAAGTTTCCAGTACTTGGACTGCATGGTAATAAGGTGTTACAATTCCTTATAAAATTTCGGAGTGAATGGCGGTACCCGAACTTTGAAACGCGCGACAATTTGAAAGGTGGTCTTTAAGACTGTCTAAAGAAGGGTAGTAGATAATTTGAAGATGAAATATGAAACCAAAATCCATTAAGTAGAAATGCCATGGTGGGTGGATTCGACACTTATTTTCAGCATTCTTACAGCCTGTTAAATGTTATTCATGCCTTTAAAACAAAATCTTCCTCATTCATGTACCTGGAGTCGCACTTCTATTGTGCATTACACGAAAAAATTGCATAGCTATAAAAAAGCAGCTTGTCCATTCCCCGAGCAGATCTGCAACCATTTCGTCTTCATCCCTTCTCAACCTCAACGTTTTATGCATGCATTTAAACAGCCATTGAGCAAAGTACAACTACTCAGCACCACTGGATTTCATGCCAAACAGCAAGTGTTGAAATAAAAGTGGGGCTGCTACAAGACCACTTTCCATGCTACCCGTGGTTCCTAAAAAATCTATCCTACATGCATTGGTTCAAATCACGTGCGATTGTTGAACAACTTGAAAGGGAGATAACCCTGTCGTACGTGCCATTCCGGGCCTACTCAAGCGACCTATAAGTAGAGCCGGTCTCACTAACGTCTGTGTTATGCTTCAAAATAATTCTGGGTGGAGGAATTGTCACACCAAATAACAGGCATCACATCTTAGCATTTGAGAAACCGTATGCTTTGCAATTATTCACTGGATGCAGGCAGCAGCGAAGATGGTGAAGCGTCAATTCGAGCAGAAGGCAGGTGTGGGTTGGCAGGTGGTGATTGGTCAAGGCTTCGGATTTGAGATCACCTATGACCTCAACTCGGTCATGCTGCTCTACGTAGGAGGCAACACCGGTGTCCTCATTTGGAAGTGCGCGTAGGGCAGACACCGCACCCCACCTATCTCCCTGTCCACCCATTGTCCCGACTTCGTGACTACGTGTACATATCTACCATTTTATGAAACCAAAATAAACAAATGATGCTCTCGTAGCGCAGTCCTAAACAAGCTACAGCATTTACTCCAACTGGAAGCAGTAGAGTGCTTCTGCGAGAGATTGCTTTCATTTCTTACCATGCAAATAGATGTCAGAGGAAAACGTGCTTCAAATTTAGACTTATGAACAGAAACTCTTGGATTCGCAATTGGATTTGGGAAATAGAGATTTAGTGGTTTGAGGAACCAAAGTGAGAAGGATAAGGTTAGGAAATTTCTTTAGAATCTAGAAGCAATAGCAGACTTGTAAGCTTATCAAATTTTATTCTGATGGCTTAATTTAGATTAGTATGGATTTGAAACGAATAGAATAACTATAAACCTTTATCCCATCAGTATAAAATTGCGCTGTGTCCTATCTGAGCATAATCTTTGAGGCTGTCTCTGTAAGGCAATGCATTTCTTTATTATTTCTCCATTTTATCCTCCACTTCGGAGGATTCTGACCACTCCTCCATCACGAGGTCCGAGTCGACTGCCCGCCTTCTCTCGAAGGAGTATTGTAATACAATGCTGTTTATTTCTCGATTTTTAGTGAGGAGCCACCTTTCATTTGGCCATTGTACCACGTTAGGTGGGCTAGCCTTCGGGCCATGTCAGCAGCCCCAATACCTCCTCTGTGTCAAATATGTATATTCTACAAAAGCAATATATCTAGGTTCCAATTCATGAAAGTGTCGGGACGCTACAGAATACCTAAGCAAGGTATATACAACATTAGATTCAATTGGATGGAAAAATGAAAACCAGTCATAAGGTCACATGGAACTAGTTACAAGGCTTCATCGTGAGGTTGAGCTTTGAGAGTAATTTAGTATCCATAGCTTCAAACTAGACTGGTAGCCTCTTGAACCCCAGTTACATTACGCCATGTATATTTTACAAAGGGCACAAGGACATTGTGCCAAATTTATGGGTTAGGTTTAAAAAAGGGTATTTTAAGACACCTTTAAAAACTGTAAACCTGGTCACTTAAGCCGAATCAGTCTGAAAATGTGCACTCATAGGCAGTAGGTTGACTTCATTAAATAGTGGTAAAGTGGTGAGAACGAAGCTCCTTACAGACGAATTATAGAACCTCAAGAATTTTTCAGATCATAAAAAAATTTTAAAGTATCTGCTGCAAAAGTAGGGGAAGCTTTTTAAAATAGAGAAGAAAGAATTCCGTCATTATGTTTTGGCAATATTTAAACCAAAGACTGCAGTTGCTGCCCTATTCAACGAATCATATAACTTGATACACTTTTATTAAACTGGTTTAATCTGTAATGATTCCTTGCATCTCTCTTTGTTTATGCTAGTGCATTGTTGGCTCAAGGTTTACTCACACGAAAGCGGGTACTCGAATCGGGTTAGCAGAGGGAGCAATGAAAGAAAATATGTTAGCTTTTGTTCTATGCTTTTAAATAAAATAATCAGGCATGGTTACAGAGCTTAGCTCAAAACGATAATTTGAAAATAATAATCTAGCCACTGACGTAATATGTTGGGAATTTAATATGCACCATAATTTTGGATTAGAGGGCATTAAAACAATGTAGTATTAGATCGCATTTTCGTATTACTTAGCTGAACAAAGTCAGATCCAAACTATGCAAAATGTTGGCAAGGTGTGTCCACCATGGGTCTGGGGTTATTTAGATGTATTTTTAATGTTAGTTTAGAACTGACAGTGTAATTGCTCGTTTATGATGTTACATCTACATTCATATTTTTGTGTCTAAGAGAAATTTTGAATTTGCAAGTGTTTTGTGCTGTAATTTTTATATATCTTGAGATGTACCCATTATATTTGCTGGCGAAATAGAAGAAATTGAGCCAAACACTCAAACAACTGGCAGATCTTCACGATGTGCTATGTACATTCTGACCGCCATCATGCTGGTGTGCTTCGTCCTTTCCATCATATTCCTTGCAATCGTCATGATTAAAGTTAACCGACCCACCGAAGTAAGTTACGGTTCTCAAAACAACTCAAAATGTCGAAATTGGGTAGACCCATCTCTCCTGCCTAATTTTTCAAGACTATTTTAGCTTACCTATTCTTTTTGAAAATGGGAAGACATTGATCTTAAGCACAACGACATGCACAATCTCGATATATTACAGAAGGTGCAATAGCTCAAAACCCCTTTTGAACAACAAAGATTCATTGGAATCGGAAGTGTCCAGTCATTTATTTTATCGTATCAGGGTAAAATGTGGACATGGAATGGTGTCATGAATTTATGAAACTAAATACGAAAAGTGAAAGTCTTACATGTAGAGCAACCTTAGTCCACAAATGAAAACTACTATATTGAGTAACATGACTTTGCAATTTTTACTTAGAAGAGGCCACTGATCGCTAGGAAAATTCATTCATTTCTTATCAAAATTATTATAGGAGGACAACATTAAGCTTCACTTTTCATAGTCACCCATCAAGAAACCCTCTTGTCTTATCCAAAAAAACTGAAGTCAAGTCTCCTTTCTTATGCTGTGCAAGAAACAGTAGCCCGGATAGTGAATAACCATTTAGTGCATGTCAAAGGACTTGCAGATTTCGCTGAAGGCCACTGTCATTTGAGACTGACTGTAGTAAAATGCATTCCATCGCACAAATGAGAAGGTACCTTAGTCTCGATATTTGTAAAAACACTTGTGCCGTGTTTCACCAACCACTGCCATGTTTCAAGGGATTCTAAGTGTCGCTCATCTCATTTCGCTTCCATTGTATTTAGCATGTGCTCATAATTGAATGTGGACTGAACACATCAAAGTTCTTCCTTTTCCAATACGGTGATTGGAATGGCCGCTCGAATGCTTCGATTCGTCTGCGCAGCTACTCACAAATTAGTGGGTTTCACTATGACTCGTTGGATCTAAATTGTAGACCACAGTCTAATTACATCCTCCTGAATTTCGCTTACAGATGCCGGAATCACCTCTTTCGGTGACAATGCTACAGCAGGTGAGGAGGCGATTGTAAAGGAGGCGAAAGCAGTCATGAGCAAAGGGGTTCCAGTGGACTCGAGGAAAAACACACGCATCTTTCTGGGGGCTGTAGCGGGTGTTCGATTGCTAGAGTAAGCAGTTAATTTGACCTGATCTATTTGGGACAGCTATAATCCGCACAGTTGTGAGAGGAGAGAATGTGTTCAATTAGGCTTCTGGAAGGGGATGATAATAGGCAGGCAATGGTATTCGTGCTAAGGCATTGAAAATAGGATGAAGATGATAGGGGATTGGAGGAGCTGAAGACTAAGAGGCATTGACTGACTTGTAGAAAGAGGAATGCGGAAGAGGTGCAGGCGTTGATGGCGGCGGTGAGGAAGACGGTAGCAGGGTCTGAGTTGGTCGGGATGGTAGAGAGCACGAGAGATGATGTGCGTGTGGTGAGTGACGTAGACGAGAGCTTCTACGAGTGGCTAGCAGTCAATTATGGAATGGGTAATTTTGGCAAGGTGAGTGAAATTTCAACATGGAATAAACGTGGATTTGCAAAGTGAAGCCTTTCCTTGTTCATTAGGTCACACCATTGGCCAGCCAAACATTCATATCGTATGCATGCAGCCCGTATTCATCCACCCTTATCCATCTATCCATTCACCCTTATCCATCCATCCATCCAAACGATATTTTATTCGACCATTCATCCATCAATTCGTACATCCACATATCAATCTACTCGTGGTCATCAAATATGTTTGAAGAGAATTAACGAAGTAGGGCAGTTACAGCGTCTCCTATCTTTCAAAGCAGCTCTTAATTGGCAGAGTCATTCGTCAAAACTGTGCTTGAAATCAATTTGGGCAGGTATAGAAATGCTTGAGGTCTACATCCGCAGTTTCGTAGGAGTGCACAATGACTTGATCAATGGGACAAAAGTGGTACAAGTGGTCCCCGAATCACTGGTGTGCCTATTGACAACGCACCGACACCAAATCCGTTCATCGCTATTTGCTTTATCATATTTGTGTGTAAGGGAAAAGGCTTTATCGCCGGTTCAGAATTGAAGTGCCAAGGGCGAAAGAGTCCACTTGTGGCGATTGCCGTGCTACTGACTGGTGTGTGCTATTTCCAGCAACATTTGCACTGATCAATGTACACCAATTCCATTTTCTCATTCGTGTGTCCTGGCACGCCCTTACTCAAACGTAGCAATTTGCCTCCACTTCGATTTCCTTCATCTATGAGATAAGGGATATCTGCGTAGACGATTGGCACGTCACCAACAAATAAGTGCAGCCACTGCTTCCAGCGTTGCTTAGCCAAGTTTGTTAAGATAGACATGAGACATCAACGTCAATGTAACCTATGCTGAGATGGAGAAATTCAGTTCCACGTGAAGGTAAGGAGATGCATTGCAACTAACATCACTATTGGCGAAACAATGCACCGCATTCGCCTTCATTCATATTGTTCTAGCAACGCATTACAGTGATTGGCTGGGTATGGATTGCTCATGATCAGCCGTGTCTGTTGTAGGCGGATTCGGAGTGGTCACACAGCTCACAGTCAATGGTGGGTGTTGTGAATTTGGGTGATGAGAGGCACCGAGATGACACTGGTGGTGCAGAGAGAAGAGGCAGTTCATGAGGGTGGAATGGAGAGGATGGCGTTTGGGCACAACTACTCCCTCTACAGTGACAGCCACCTATGCTATGGGGTAGCCACCATACGCGCTCGCTACCTGGCCCGCCTAACTGAAGGCGCTGATGTGCACGTGAGTGTTGGCGATAACTGCAGACCTACTGTTTGAATATGAGTGAATGAATTGACAGTGCTAGAGTGGGGTAAAACCAAATCATCTATCCACTTATTCATCTAACAAAGCAGCTAGCTTAAATTGGCTGAGTGGAGCTGCATATGCTAGTAG
>NW_020170416.1:171139-176106 GCF_000524195.1 Echinococcus granulosus | reverse complement strand
ATGATATCATGGTCATTCCATTTCCAAACCATCGGTGAGAAAGCTTTTAACTCATCTTCCAAATATTGCCAAATCTGAAGGGCTTTGTGTCTTGATTGTAATCAGCCACACTGATTCGATATTATTGGAAAAATCATCCACCACATCATCTCTAAGCCTTTTGTTGCAGTCTATTTCATGCATTCTGCACCAATACACTCACTGTTCCATTCATCTATCTATCTCTTTACCTAATCATTCACAGCGCATGTATTCCTTTTTATTCCATTCATCAAATTATCCACCCACTTCAAACTCTACATTGATTGCGAGTACAGGATTGAAAGCGGCTGCTTTTCTAGCCATTCCATTTGGGTATCTTCGATGCCACCAACATGCAGCCATCAAACATTATGAATGGCATCGAATTTAGCTGCTCACCACTCACACGATACCGCGAACTCATTCACAGAGCTACTGTGCGCGCAACCACTTTTATCTGACTACCTTATTTCCGACAACACCTTCTGGATAATTTGTATGTTATCTACCACTTCTACCTCTTTTACACAACTGTTTGCAGTTCTTTACCGAATACTTAACTCCTTCAGTTCTATCATCTATTTTCCTTGCTGAATGGCATTCAAGGTGGCTACGGCGATGATCAAGTTCAAGGGTGAATACAACGCCTCCACCTAAGATCGAGCTATTGAGGCGATTCTCGCTAACGGCTTCTTCACCAAGGTCTATCGTTTACGTCTTCGTGGTGACTTTGCAGTAAGTTCCGTGACATCACTTCACTTTGACCTGTTATAATAAGGACGAATATGCAAATGCACTTTCGAGAGACCTACGAACAAGGGAGGGATACATAACTTCTCCTTTGCCGACATTTGGTGAAAGTGGACTAGATGTTGCTTACTGCTCCTAAATGTGGCAATAATTCACTAATGCTACGACTCGTCCGACCCTCTGGTGTAAGTAAAACATAGGGGAGAGGACTTTCACTTCAAAGCTGCAACGCAGACTTCACCTTGTGGTTTCCGATTCTAGCACTGGTGTCCTTACCAAGCTAGTGAATAGGCAAGCTCCAATGGTGATTCTGGCATGAGCTCAAGTAGAACCATCATTCGCCCTGCCTCGGCCATCTGCTTAGGTGCAATGGCTCTGGGTTGGCATTGGAGTTGTTCAATTGGGGAGTCATGGTGTGCGTGCAATTAGGTGGCAGTGCATCCATGCGTGGAGAGACGTTAAATTGCTCTGAGTGTATGACCTTAGACACACAATCACCTCTGCGCGCGGCGATGGAAGGGAAAGAGGGATGGATGGAGGGAGGAAAGGAGAGGAAGAGGGAGTAGACAGATCTGTCAATGACAAATTTGTTTAGAAATGGAAAGCATGTGTGTTTTAGATTCACTGAAGGCGCACATCGCCATTTCAAAGTGCGTTTCAGTTGATTGCGTGATAAGGAGATGGCGATGATATATTTGTGTCGTTTTTGTAGGCGATTCACAAGCTATGGGAGATTGTCACTTCTTTCAAGCAAGCCAACCAATCAGTCAAGGTGTCACAATCGGAATTTGGCACTGCGGTTGACAAGTTCTGCACAAGAGACTGGGCATCTATAGGTTCACCATTTTGATTAAAGACCATCTTTAACTCCATGCAGGACCATCGGTTTTCCGCACAGTTGTCTCTCATACCTAGGTACCTTCTGTTTAAGATGTGGAATGACACCGAATAATAGTACGAAATGATTGTTGTGTGAGGGTTAGAGGTGAACGAGACTTGTAGCAAAAAAAGCAGTAATTTGTTAGCTCTGGATGAAAGATCTTCTTATGGAGGGACTTTCATCTCCAGGATGTTACCTGTTGCATTGCGACTTTGCCATCTATTATAGGTTGGTGTAGGGGAGCAGGAGACAGCAAAGGACAAGTGTCTGGAGGGATGGATAGTGAAGGATTCAAGAGTGACCACGATTGGGGGAGGTTGACCTTCGTCGGAGGTGTAAGTCCCAAATTCCTCATGCCAAAATTGCGCTTGAGCGTAAGGAGGTGGTACTGCACACGACTCACCCTGTGCTGTGGATGTGGAGAAAGTGCTTTGACAAGTTGGATGATGTGATTTGCAATGCTTGCTTGAGTCATTAGGAAACACATGCTGGATGTTAGCAAGCAATGCGTTTATGTTAAGCCATTGTACAAATCAAGCTTAACCCCCCCTTTTGGCAAGTCTAGTGATGTAAAATATGGGGCTTGTCAAACGAAGCAACTGCCACGATGCTGGTACCGTCAATGAGACCCCACTGCTTCATGAGAATTTGAGACCCGATAAAAAGTGTTTGACATAATATAAAATTGCTGGATGTTGAGGGTGGAGAGGATGAATAAACCAGTGCATCAAAATTTATGAATGATTTAGCGCTGTACAGCTTTAAAACCCGTATTTATCCGTCTAGCTTCCATGCGTATATTCGTACACCCATTCTGTTATTCTCCCGGCTTCTAGCCATCCATCTATTTACACCTAGTTAATAATAATTTACCCAAATGTATACTCTCCTTCCCTTCCCTCAATCTATCAGTAGTGTAGAGAAGTTCACTGTAATGTTACTATCAGAAATAGGAAAATACTAGCACGGTAGGTTTGTGAATTGACCCAAAACAACTAAACAGGGAAGGTAAGACCATTGCATACATTCAGTGCTATTCACAGTCACCTTATTTATTGACCTCTTCGCCCGCAAAAATCCATATGCTCCCATGGCCTCAACTCTTGTCATGGTCACCCTCAGTTGCAACGGAATTCAGCAAGGGTAGTATTATCTTCGTTGCTAATCTATGTGGAGTGCGAAGTGAAAGGATAGGAGAAAAGACGAATAAATAAACGGATGAGGATGTGTAGATGGGTAGGTGAATGGGTGGATGAATAAGTAGATGGAGAGATGGACGCTAGGACAGAGTGTTCCTACAGCAAATGCGGCAGAACGACAAGCAATTCATTCGGGACAGTCGCTTTCATTTGAGGCTGGGAGAGTAGGGAAGAAGAAGAAGAGAGTAGTGCGTTGTTTCCGCAAGTGCCGATGGAACTTGCGGCACTTCTTCTCTCCCATGCATTGAACTGAATGCAATTCATATTATGAAGTACATCTGTTGGCATCGATGTCCCAAGGGGTGATTTGGCAAACTTGGTTGAAGAATAGTGGCAGTGGTGTGAATGCTTATTTATTGCGATGAAGAAGCTGCATATCAAGGTGTCGTCTATCTCACAGGCAACGAAAATCAGCATAAGGGCAAACTGGAGGTGTCAGAGCTGGCGAATGAGGAAGAGAAAGATGTGAATTGTGAGTAGTGCAAATGTTGGCAAAAGTGGCATACACCAGTCAGTGGCTCCACAGTGTTCATAAATGCACCCTTGACTTGTCAGCCCACGTGCCGAATGTGTAATAGTGCAGACACTGCAAGGTTGGAATAGTGGAGAAGCTGTAATTATTCACGTACATCTTTGATGAATGAAATAGCGGTGGAAAGCTTATGAGTCAGTGCATGGACGATAGCCACACCCGGAACTTGTAAACTACTTGTAACACTTTTTCCTCATTGATGGAGTCAACATGCATGTAGCTTAAATTCCGCTATTGAATGTAAAACTTTCATTTACTTTTCCAATGACGAAATTGAGGAACTCTGATGCATTTCTTTTGCAGAATATCTTTGACTGCCCGTATGGCAATCCATGCTGGTTTAACAGAACTAAGGGTCTATCAAGTCAAATCAGGATCTCATATTTCCCCTACTTGCTGTAAAACATACTTTTGTACAACGCTAGCAAGTGTAAAGTCGTATGATGCTGTCCACGTTAGTAAGGAATTTCTTGAACATTCTGGTGTATAAGTGGACTTCACGTATATCTCCTCCCACCTGCAGAAAATTTTTAGCAAATTTATAGTGACATTCTCAGAAACTTACACATTTTATCTAAATACTTTGGTCATTTCCAGCCCATACGCTCTGTAGTCGAAAAGAAGCATGTGCGACTGTAAAGGGGGTGTAAATTATTTTAGCTTGAAAAGGGTCAGGTGGATACCAACTGCGTAAATAAAAATGCACTCTAGAGAAAAATAAGGCACCTTTGCAGTCACAGAATTTACTCCACTTGACAAATTAGCTTTACGCAACCTTTTCCAAAGCTTACACTGCTAACATTTTCGCTGCCACCATCATCGCCAGTTATAACTAGGACAATTTCGGTAGACGTTTAAAATGGTATCTAACTACCTAACGTGTTCACCGTATCGTGTCAGACGTCTAACACGGATCTCAGATCACAATGATATGAAGCCCCTTCTTTCCTTATCTCCCATTTCCGACAAAAGGCATGAATATGTCAGCCCTTACACATACGTCATAGAGTTCTACGTTTCCAACCTCTCCATTATCAGAAGTGTCAACTAGGCTGCCAATGAAAATGGGGCAGGATGGACGTGCGAGGTGTTTATTCCTGATCAGACACTGCGTAATCTGCTGCATAGGCGAATTAGTGTGGCACGTTCTTTTAATGTCCACGTCACTGCCGTCAAAAAAAGAGGCATCAGCATTGGTAAAGACGCGCCTACTGCACGCAAATTCCGTTCTCACGATCAAAATTATTCAAAAATTAGATAGTCACTCATCAAAATTTCATCAGGTAAGTTGGCATAATTTAACAGTAATCTGCAAAAGAATGTTTTAGTTGATTTAAGGGTTGGATAAGAGGATGCTTGAATAAATATTTTAAAGAAAAAGGTAAAAAACTGTAAGCCTTGTTGACGCAAATTACTTGCAAGTTAAGTTGGTGGATTATTTCAACATAAAATCTCATTCAAATGATAAACTAACAAAATAAAATTCAAAAAACAAAAATTTTAAAGTAATTTCATTAGAGCTAAGAAAATACATACACAAATGCCATCTTAGTAATGATTGAAAATGGAATGACCATGATATCTT
>NW_020170416.1:165965-171039 GCF_000524195.1 Echinococcus granulosus | reverse complement strand
ATAACATATCTTATCTCATGGAGATAAGGTGTCTTGAGGGAATGGTTGTACGTCTTTTGCGTACATTGAAAGTCTCTGGTCCTTTTGAGTTATGCATGAGGTGTACTGTCAATTAACTCCCTTTCCACTTGCTTCTGCTGCCCTCGGCTGCAGACTGCTTACCTTAGTTCTTAGCCCCTGGTACCTTTAATCACATTTTATTCACTTGTAGGTTAATAGAACAAGTAATTGGTCTTTCCCCTTAGTATATACGTCAGGTGTTTTCACACAAAGTGGTCTACTTGACCTCACTGGGGTGCCTACATGAATAATCTTTGTAGATGTCGACCAATGCGAATGTAATATAAGATATGCTGCTACAGTTACCAACATTAGCAGCAATGATGCCATGGGTAAGTGGTGGGACCTCAGTTTGTACCGTGTACATGAATTCTCCAAGATTTCAAATGATGCTCCTAATCAAGATGGCAGGCAACGAAGGCATCAAATCTGATCCCGTGGGTATCTACAGCAGGCACAGTACGGCAATATGACACGTAATCCTGCATTGGTGCATCATTTAAATGATGTCGAAGTCTTGATGACGATCGCAACAGACGAACTGTTATTGGCGACTGCAGGAGTGGTGGTTTTCCACCCTACAGAATGTGCTTTTGTACATGTGAACATACAGTTTGCATAATTCAGTCCTTGGTGGAACTGCGCAAGATTATTACAGTGCATTCGCTTTTGGATGCGCGAATTCTTGATCTGTGAAAAGTTACCACAAATGCTGCATTCGAATGATGTAGCCGCACTAACAGGTCTCTTCGTGTTTCAGGCTTCTGGATCAGAGGATACGTGGCTGAATGTAGACAGGGGAAGGTTTTGTTTGCCGTTTTCTGTTGATCATAACTTCCCACTTCCACCATTGCTATTTTAACACGATTTTTGCTTGAGCTCAAGAGTCACATATGTGTGACGCCTATGTTTTAAAAGCAGGAAGGTAGATCGAATGAAGGGAAATGCGCCAATGGTCAGACATTTCTTAGCAGTAGAACACAGTGGTGGGTGAAGACTTTTTTCTGTTGCTACGTTCATTTATTTACTATACGGCGGCCATAAGAATGAAAGTTTCAGCTCGATGCCTCGTTAGCAGTTGTAGCGACTCTCTTATGGGCTACGATAGTTGGATCTCTCTTCGGCACCTGTTTGGTGATATTGGGCGTTGGATTACCGGCCTAATTCCGTTGTCTCCTGCATCGCCGCAAGCAATCACCATCGGTAGTTGACAAGGTACACGGTGTTCTGTTGCCACCGCCGTCACTACCACCAAATTTAGCTAACGCAGGGGTCTACGCGCCTGCCCTGGATTTGCGTGTGCCTACCTACCCGGCTTCCGTACCAAAGTCTTGAGTGTCGTCTATATTATTTAGTGTAGTCACTTCCATTTTTTGCAAAAATTTGCAAGTTTGAATTGATGAAATAGTGATTTCGCACCTTTGAACACTGCCTAGTGCTTATGGTACAGTCTGTAAGCCTGTAACATGAAGCACTGGAATGATCATTTCCTTTCTTCCAACAGCGATCCGAAGAGGAACAGCGCATGACTGCCTACACCCCTCACCCTCTCCATTCCTGTTCACTAACTCACCCTTTCTAAACTGTGATAACATCGCGGTAATTTTGTATCATTAATTTTTTCGTTGGTACATAATTTTGTACACATTTATTAACTTCCATTCAAAACGCAGAGAAATATGCAAGGTTGAGCGGACTCGTGGGGAGAAATATTTATTTCCTTGTTGGTCGAAGTGAACGAAGTGTGTGAGCGAAGGGGACACGTTTTAAGCTGAGGTATTACCATCTTTGGTATCGGTGAGGGGAACATTCAGGTTCGAAGCCCTTTGAATTTAGAGGAACTCTCTAGAATAAGTAAATGCAAGATCTGAAAGATGGTTATCATAGACGGCTTAACTAAGACACCGGTTTGCTATCAATCTGATAATTGTTGCGATGCTGCTTTTGCGTTGCTGCAAGTGTGATGGGAAGCCATGGCGGCGGCAGCGTGTGAGGTAGAGTGAAACAGGAAAGAGCGGAGTGATCTAATTCTCTCACTGGTGCTTACATATACCGCCATTTGGTCTCTTTCCTCTCTTAGTTTATTTCGTCTATTTCCATGTTTTCTGTACTGTGACTTTGCTGACCTTTAATTCCGACACGTTTGTTCGTCTCAACTCCATCTTCCAACTGCAATTGCTTTTGCTTTGGAGTTTTGCTATCCAATTATTATTCTTATTGTTTTCTTCACAATTTTAGCTCAATAACGCCCTTTAAGCTTTGTTGTTTCTTTCTGCAATCCATTTTAACTGCATTGCTTTTTGCGTAGGGTGAATCCTTGTTGCCAGGTGCTCGGTGGGAGGTAGAAGCAAATATGTACGGTTTCGTCTCTTTCTTTTCTGCATTACCGAAATACTAGGCTTCAGAACGTATGGTATATTTGTAATGCATTTCTTTTGTACATCATGGCGACAAGGGATTGAAAGGAGAAGAAGGGGAATATGCGGGCCTTGGTTTTTCACTCTACTAGTGCCTCATGACCTGGCATTGTGTCCTCTCTGGCAGTGTTCTGCATTGTTTCAGCAAGGCAGTTTCTCCTTATGGCAGTATAGAGTGGGACCGTGACGGCAAATACTGAATGAGATTTAGGAATAGGGAATTGCTTCATTCTCTTTTCTATTCCTTCAGTGGTGAAACCGATGGACATGGGAGCTTTTTCTCGTTTACTGTAGGTCTTGTGTGAGGCAAGTCGCATGATGCTCTGGCACGTTTCTGGTTGTGCAAATTTGGCAGGCTTTCTGTAACTGCTTTCCACCGCTCCCTCTCAAATATCTATTTTTTCACTAATGTGCACCGCTTTACCTTTTTTGCTTGGTAGAGCACAAGGTCCACGAATTACGCCTCCCATCTTGCCTTCTCTCTCATTGCGAGCAAATCCGCTAGAGTTAGTGCTTGACCTCATCAGGGCCTCATGGAGCTGCCTTTGCCTCTGTGAAGTTGCTCTCGGTGAAATATACGACTGTTTCGCTGCCAAGGCAGTCACAAATGTAACTGTCCCCTTTTCATGCTGCTGCATTACTTGTTAAGGTATTCAGTTTTAAATCCATATCCTATTTGGTTGTCGTGCTATTCATAAATTTATCAAATTCTCTGTTGACGGACAAGCATTTTTCGCAGACAAGTAGATTCAAACACTAAAAGCTTTGCCTGGATTTGTTGGTGATTCCTATCATCTGTCTTGTAAGTGCTTGCTCCAAATTAATAAGTAGGATTTGGTTTCAGGGGAGTTCTTGCATTTCCACAACACGAGAATTCGCTTTCCTGTAAAATCAGTCGCAGCTCAATGTACTTTTGAGGCACTGCCACCTTTTACCAAACCAGCCCCTTCCAGCACTTAAAGGATTGTCGTGATGGATTGTGGCTGTATAAAAGTAGTGCTTTATAAAGATGGTGCTGCTTTCATCATTTTAGCAGGTGTAGGCGCAGCCTCACCTAACGTGGCGTCGAACTACAAGGAGCCAGAGACCGGTGCTCCCTACCCTGATGGCCAGCTAGTGGACTCTGCGGGGATGAACAGCGACCTTCTGTGCAATGAGTACTTGGCACACAGCACAGGTCAAATCTAACAGCCTTATCTGGTCTGGATCGACCTACGATTCACATCCTAGCGATCGCAATAAACGTAAATAATATATTATTTCTCAAAGTTAACATAGTAAATACCACCAACAATCATTCAGTGTTATCTTCGCAATTATTGGTAGGGAATTCCACCTTGTTCCAGGATGTTTTACGAACAAACTCTCACGTGCCTCTATGCCGGTGCCAATTATTCCCTGGATCTGTAAAACGACAAGAACTGTAGTTAATTGCATCAATGTAATGACAAGTACAGTTGTCTAATCTACTGGGCAGCAGAGGAAGTTCTTGTGCTTTCCATCTGTTGCAACTGGTAGGAACTTGTAGAGCACGTCCAGGTGCCCCTTCAGTGTGGGCCACTCGCTGCTGTGTTTCGTGCTGCTTACACATTTTGAGGCTCTAATATTAAGAAATGGCATTTAAGCCCAATGGCTGTGTTTCAGGTTTACTTACTACGCAAAGTGAAGCCAACTGCCACAAATTCTGCACCACAGTGTTCCACAATAATGCCCTGAGGAATCAACTTGAGGAGATCGTTGTCTTTTGAATGCCCAGTAGTAAATATCCCGCAGTTAGGGAAAGGTAAGAAGATAAAGACACACGGAAGCAATTACTCACCACATTGCAATGTGTAGGCATAACAGATCCTTTCATGCATCAGCAACAAATTTTTTGCTCTCAAAAGAAAACATGCTTTTAAGTAATGACAGAAACCCTCATTAGAATGAGAAGGAATTAATGACACAGACTTAATTTAAAAGATTTATTTTTAAGCGTGAACTTACAAGCCCTAGATCGGTTGCAAATTTAAAGCGCCTTCTACTAATAATTTGGAATAGTTTTAGCTATAAATTGTTGGAGGTAAATATTTTAATGCGTATAATTGAGCATGAACACAGAACTGTTAAGAGAACTGTCATTTCGCTCTAAAAAGCAATAGAGTTTACCCTCATTTAGATTTTATGTGATGTCTTTTTTGTGTGCTGACGGCGCATAGAAAAGGAGTGATTAAGATTAGCAGGTGTAGTCCAGGCTATTTTACATGCACGGTATTTGTAGTAGTATATGCAGGTCAAAACAAAAAATCAAAACGAACTAATAAAGCATCGCTGAATAATTACTTGCCGGTCGCCGTTTTCGATATTCTTATTACTAAATATTTACTCCGTAGCATGCTAAATGGCGTTGCCAGCCGTTTAACGTGATGAAGTCTAAAATATCGGGGTCATTATCTGTTAATTTATAACTTCGATATAAATAAAGCAAAATCAGGCATTAAAATAAAGAAGACGAAATAAAAAAAATTATTTCTACATTTTGTGCATGTGCTTTTTGTTAAACAAACGCTAGTTGGAAGCATTTATGGAATGACAATATGAATTCTGCCGTAGCTAAG
>NW_020170416.1:164122-165865 GCF_000524195.1 Echinococcus granulosus | reverse complement strand
ATCAAATAAATGACACCGCATATTGTTTTCTGACGTTTGTCAACACATTTGGCAACGCCTTCTCTTTACTTTTCATTCAAACAATGCCCCAGGAAAAGATAATTATAACTCTGTTTGCAAATTACTTCCATAGCTCTCGTACTTCCTGGGGTAGAGGTCTGTTTCCTTCTGGATGCCTTTACACATGGAAGTCGACGTCTTTTCGTCCTACCTCCCCTATCTCCACAACCGCTATCACTGTTATTGGGGAAATCACAACTAGTGTTGACTTAGAGATCCTATTTCTTTTTCAGGTGTTCCACCTCTACGCTAGTCATCAGTCACCTATCCTCCTCTGTCTCTAAATTCTCATCCGCCTCCGCCTCCCTTACTTCTTTAATTCGTATCCACAATTGTGACTAGTAACAGGGTATTTATCAACCTGCACTTTGACGTCTATTGCTCCTGTTCCATGGCCCCTATCAAACACAGCCTACTGCCAGCACAATTTTCTCCTGACAAAATTATCGAAAATGTTGGAAAGTATCTCTCTTCCCCTTACATACTCCAGCCTTCAGTCTGCTTCTTTTACTTACTGCCAATCGTCCACATTTCCACACTATTTCAGATCTTATTTATAGCAATCAGTTTAAAGTGTAGTCTGACTGACCAGCACAATTGTGCGGGGTTCAACGAAGCTGATACTGAGTGATGAAGAAGGAGTTCGAGTGGATTAGTACTTTTGAAAGTAGTGACTGCTCTTCAGTCACCAGTTCCTATTCATCTATCCGCCTTTTCTCTGAAAGGCACATTTTAAACAACATAAGTGATACTTATCCCCCTCATTCTTTGTTGGATCATTCCACATTGAAGCCATTTCAAATCAACATTGATTGAAGCCGAATGATAGATTACCCACAAATAAGTCTGCACTATTTCTTTTCTCTACCGGTTGACTCAGATCTGCCTAGTCATTTTGGGTGATAGACAGTTGGATAAGTTAAGGAGTTAAGGGTATTGACAGGAAATGCGTTGGAATTAACAGAGCATTCAGTATTTAGAGTGCAAGCACATCCGAGTTTGCAAAAAAATGTCTACTGAGCATCATTCGGTAGCGTTGGTATTATACTGTGAGGTTACAGTAACTACTAGGCTAGCTCTACTACCGAATTAGTTTGCTCAAGACACCACACTGCGTAGAGAATTGAGCTCCTTTTAAATACTTCAGTCTTTTTGCCAGCTAATGGGATCCGGAGCTAACGGGATCCACGTCAATAACACGCACAGTAACACATCGAGTAGCAGATCTGCATTATACAGAGGCATAGAAAGAGCACTTCGACCATTGCAGTGGTAGTGAGGTAAATCTTCAGACATGGAGATATCTACAATGATGCCTTCTGATTCAGTTGGGATGCAAGTTATACCATTTATGTTATAGCAAACTGCACACTTGAACGTATTGTATTCTAACAATTTTGGTAGGAGATGGCGTTGTAGGGTGTGGGAACAGGCTACAAATGCCATGCGGCATTTTGCGACCTCTGATGATTCAAAATGGAATAAAATTATCCCTTCAGGTCAAAATGATGCGGTTAAAATTTGCCAAAATTTGACTTTAATTGTCAATTGATTTTTGCCGGTGGATCATAAAACTACGGCTTTCCGTTGAAATGATTCAATATACATTGAAGAGAACCATTAAAGGAAGTGAAATTCTAATAAAATATGGTAATAAATGGTGGACATTCTGGAAAAGACGCA
>NW_020170416.1:161812-164022 GCF_000524195.1 Echinococcus granulosus | reverse complement strand
ATTATGGCATTTTGATTTGTTTGTTTGTAATTGCAATGGATCCTGAAGTAGTAATTTCAAAATAACTGAGTTTTGACCTGCACGCAAAAAGATTCCAAAAAACTGCACTTTGTGTTGGAGAAGTAACTCGTCTCTCCTTTAAACTTATGCCTTCATTTGTGTTCAGGGTTCCAATTTTTTTCTATGACGCCATTTTTACTGTAAACTGTAACAGTTTTTGCGTCATTCAATCTCTTCTTAAACGTTGGTTCCTTCGTGGATGCCTGGATACTTCGCGTGTCGTTTTAAGAGAGCTATGTAGGAGAGAGAGTGCTCATTAAATTGGCTCCAATAAATGATTGCTAGCTCTGTGAATGTCGTGAAGCAGCTGGGTGGTACTAAGACGAATGAGGGGAATGAACGTATAAATGAATGAAAGAATAGATGAAAGTAGCAATTTGATGCCTACAACATTGTCATGCAGATGCATAGACAGGTAAGTGAATAGACGGTTGGATGGCGCATACACGGATAGGTGCATTGGGATAATTAAAGGTAGGTGGATGATTGGGGACGGGTATTAACCCCTCAACGCAAAGCTCAGTCACTGAACATTTCTCCTCTTAGCCGCTAACCTTCAACCCTTAACTGTCTTACGTCCTTTGCTGCGTTTGTATTTTTTTTCTTCCATTTTACTGCATTTGTTTATCAATAATTTATTCACCTTAATAAACTCGAGTTATCCAGCTCTGCTTTCTCTCCTTCAGTTCCAGTGGACCGTTTCGATATGGAGGGGTCTACACTTCCTCGTTGCTGATTTCTACTGCCAGTCCTAATACAAATCTGACCAATTTCTCGGCTGAGTGACTATTTCTTTGACTAATAAATTGGCTGCCTGACCAGCTGACAGACCGATAGCCAAATTGACTAAATCATTTGCTCGATCCATTGAGTTCATACTTCCTTCTGAATTTTGCTCTTGTACCACATGATTGCTGCATGGTAAAGTGAATAACACAGTAGGGTCGGGTGATTAACGATTTATTAAGAAATCGCTGTTGCCAATCTGTACTAGTGATGTATGGTTTGTTTTAAAGCAAGAAAGTAGGAGGGGAGAGCTTGTGCAATGTCAGTAAAATACTGCATCCGTCCATATTCTGTGAACTAGGAACAAAAATATGATTTAAACGAGATGCGATTTGTTTTTGCTTAAATTCATCCAAGAGGACTAAGGTGCACTTGTTGAAATTTTGCAGGATTTAATGCAAACGGAAATCAAGTGGTCGTATTTAGAGACCACATTTCGGTATTCATCCAGGGATCGTGATTTAGTAGTTCCTGCTGTTTAATCACGAGTAGTGGTGACAGTTGATTAGATGTAAGTTGCGGTTACCATTAATTTAACACTTGTTTGATTGGATCGCAAGATACTTAACTCGCTATGCACCATGTGCGAGAGTGCGATAAATACAAATTCTTCACACTCGAGCACGAGAGAGGAAGTAGAGGACGAGGAAAAGTATTGAATGCACCTCAGAAATTACACTTATTCCACCTTTGGTAACACAAACCACAGGTTTTATCAATGTGCGCCTCAATAGGGATGGTCATGCTTAAAAATTATCTGTGTTACATTGCATCCATCATGCCCGAATTCTTTGTGACAGTAGAAGATAAAAGTGTATCAGGAAGGTGGCGAGATATTCTGTGTGCTGTATTAAAACATAATGAATGACTGATTAAATAAACAGACGCATTACTGGCATTTCACAAGGTAGAAATAGTTGCTTTGGAAAGGAAATTGTGGCATCTAAAGAGAGTGTTTGTGCTGAAAGCAGGAAAAGCTGCATGTCCGAAATTTCCTATTAATCTGCGCACATTTTGAATGCACTTGTTATTTTGTCAGCACGAACAAACATGTTTCCAGTGTTATTTATTAATGACCTGAAAGAACAATGAAATTTGTCGCATCCGCCAAGCTTGCTGCGATTATAAATGAGAATTGGAAAAGTCAAGTGATAGTGAATCACCAAATGTACGATGTTGTTTGTATTCTGCACACTCCGTCACATGTCTCCATGCGTGGGAGTCGACATTTTGGCACCAACGTCGAAGCTAAATCGGCAACCTCTATCAGCCTGACAGGATACCCGATGCACACACTCATCGCGTGTGCTGACCCCGACGCCTTCTTCATTCAAAATGACTATTCCGAATTCTTCACCTTCGCA
>NW_020170416.1:158523-161712 GCF_000524195.1 Echinococcus granulosus | reverse complement strand
GGTGGAATCAATGGTGTTTGTGTGAAATCCTACGATAGGATGAACACTAACCAAGTGCTCCCAGCATTCACAGTTTTCAATTGTCAAACACACAAATGAAGTCTGCAATATTGCCACAGCATCAGTGCACACATCTGGCAGATATTTGGCGTTAGAGCTGTCATTGTTTTTCACATTTTGCATTAGCATCAACGAATTAAGCATATTCATGCTATTAATTCACTTGTGCAAATGGTAACCACTGCACGAATGACCAAGTATTGCCGGCAGTCGGGTCTAGCTTCTGACATCACATCAACGGCAATCCTTGGTTTAAATAGCAAATAAAACAAACAAAAATCAGTAGCGGATTGAAAGATTTTCCAAATTACCAGATTTTACATCGTGTGGAAATGGGAACTTTTTAATATTCACCTTTATTTCCCAGTCGCAGACAAACCAATAGCTGTTCTCCTGTACACGTCTCTCCTATTCACCATCTTACAAGTTTCCCAACCTGCTAACTGTTCATAGAACATGATGTTGTTGATTGATGTCAACACCGTTACCCAAGGTTATGGCGACTTCGTCCATAGGGATTCTATATCACGAGACTGTGACTCCTTCCAATGCGTTGAAGCCCAATATATGCGACGAATTTCAAACCGCATTTAGGTCATTATCTGAGGATAATTGAAACCAAGTCTGTGCAATGTATTCTATTTTCAATGCATTGTGCCACTTGAGAAACCAAAATAAGTGTCATCGAATCTCGTAGTGAATAATTACTAATCTAATCCATTCAATTGTGCATTCAGACCTTTCTGAATTTTAGGGCCACACTCTAAACAGGCAATTTTGCTGCTTTGTCGAAGAAAGTATGCTGTGACATCACATTCCTCCTAGAATTATTCAATATCTGGAATCGTTTCTCTCGAATCACATCTGGAGTATGTATGGCCGAAACTATAGACATGTACATAGCACTGGCCTGCACTGTCTGCATACACAGAAGCGCATCTACCAGTGACGTCTACAACTTACAATCAGTTCAATTTTTCTAACTTCAAAGCACAAACCACTACTTTCATTCGGGGAGCATATTTCAACATTTTATTGCACTAAGTAGGTGAGACCGCCCACCCAACAAATTGGAAGGACTGTTGTGGCCTTCGGTTTGTATAGCTTTCGAATATTCAAATTCCAGTGTGGGTCACATCAGAGTAAAGCAGTGCGAAAACACTACGACCAGAGACCTGCAAAAATGAGGCTATAAGAAGCACTAGTTCAATTTATGGACTAGCATTCTTAACTTGAACAATAACCGAATGGCATGGATGCTAGCTGACGAAAGCAATAAAATAGCAGTAAATGTTCAGTAAAATTTTCTATAAATAGACCGATTATAATGACAAGAATGGCTGAATAATCAAGAAACTTAGGACTAAAATATTGTGAAGAATGAGTTAAATGTGTTAGGAGTAAGGGAAGCATATACGAGGGGATAAAAAGAAGGAGAGAGCTGAAGAGAAGAAGCAAGGTAATGTCGAATCAGCTTGTAGTGTATGGATGTGGGTGGTGATGGGGCATTGCATTGCAGATGATGCAAGTGTGTTGAAGTCGACCGATGGGAGCTCCTGTTCGCTGAGTGGCGCAAGCAACACCCACTCATCCACCATCTCTATATAAGTTGACAGATATTGAATTAGAGCACACTGAAATCAGTCGCGTCATGGAACTCTCCAAAGTCAGTCTCGTCTTCCTACTCACTGCCCTTGTGTTTGCCCATGCTAGCCAATCGAACCCACCACCGACAACGACCACAGCTCCAACTACTACAGCGACAGCCACTAAAGCTTCAATGACCACAGAAGCAACCACCAAAGCTCCAGTGGATACAGGGGCAACCACCAGAACTCCAATGACTACAGAGGCAACCACCAAAGCCCCAATGACTACAGAGGCAGCCACCAAAGCTACAACAACTACACGGAAAACCACCACAACTCCAAGGACTACAGCTACAACCACCACCAGACGATCGTCCACAACTGCAACTGCTAGACCAACTACGACAACTGCACCACTGACGACAACTTCACCAACCACAACTTCTACGGTGCAAGCCAGCAGTGAAATGACCACCTCACAAATGTCCCTTCTTTCACCATCTACTCCACTTCAACTCCTCAACTCCCTCATTCTCTTCCTCACCTCCTATGTACTTCTCTAATTCCCACCACATTTGACCACTCTTCCACTTTTTATTTCCTATCTCTATTCCAACCTGTTTTAACTTGAATGTAAACACACAAAAAGGCTTGAACGATCTTGCCAAAATGTTGTTAAGCAGTATCCCCATTGAGCCTCGTATCTGCCTATCTGCGTATAGTTTATGCTGGATGGATGGTTTTACTTGACCAAGCGAAGGAGTGCATCCTGACCAGTAAATTATAATTCACCTTAGATACCGCGAGCTTCATGAATGCAACATCACGACAACGGCTATGAAAGTTTTCCTCACTTTGTGTTACCCTCAGTTGATAGTAATGCCGCTAAGTAGGAAGGATTCAAATGGCTTTTTAGATTTTACAGTCACTTACAAGGCGGTCGTTGCATAGAAGGCCTCGATATAGTATTTTAGCACGCCAGTTCTTTTTGAGAAAGTGCGAGATGTCTCTCCCTCAATATGCATCTTCCTTCTGCTGAAAGTAATTGTGTAGAAGGGGAGAAGATCTAACCCTGTTGCAAGGGGTTAAGAAGGCTTGGAGGTCGACTATTTACCTAGCTGTGCCATAGTCGAGAAGAAAACTGCAGGGATGTCCTTCAAGTATGCCAGAAATCGGCATATAAGAATGGGAGCCATTTAGAGCAGACAGGAAAGAGAAAATGTAAGCTCACCTGGTCTAGGGGCATAGCGTAGAGAGACACGATGCGAGGGTGTTGGCCTTTTTTATTTATGGGCTTTCTGGTACACCGGGGTTGCTGAAGCTCTTACTGCATATCCGTTGCGAGCTTGACCAGTTAGCTAAAGGAGTTGGTCTTTATTAGACAAAGCTTCTAAACCATAGCGAGAAGTCGAACTCCATGTCTTGTTTGCTGGCCAGCCATTAAAATCACGTTTCCCTAGGTGTTGAAGATACATAGAGTGCTTTTCATCATTCTCATCGGCTTTTTGGAGACGGTGGAAGAAGTTTTTTGTAAGGCTAA
>NW_020170416.1:157414-158423 GCF_000524195.1 Echinococcus granulosus | reverse complement strand
CTTTTTGGAATAAAGTGGAAAAAGTTTTGTGGTGAGGTTTAGTCTTTCCCGATAGAAGACGAATAGTGCCAACGTATCGCAGCATTGATCAATGTCAGTATCGTGGGTGATGCCGGAGTCGGCTGCTGCAGAAAATAAATCACGGGGAAGAGCAAAGAGGATAAGGGGTACTTATTGGCACCGAGGATAAAGATAAAGCTTGAATTCAGCCGTTTTTATCATTTTTTTTAATTTCATGGCATTTCCAAAAGAAGGGAGGTCTGCCGGCACTGCCACTAGTGTAAGACGTAACCTGTGGATCTCCTCTTCCCAGAAACTCATACTCGGAACACCCAGGTTGATTAAATTACGTCATGTTTGGTAGAAGAAGTAGTCGGGGAGAGCAGGTGCATATTCAGGGACGTGTGGATATGGGAGATCTCTCCGATTTGCTCTGCTTACATATATTTAGAATGCATCTGCTGAATTCCAGTGGTTTCCAATGCTCTTTGAGCTACAAAAAGTGGTTAAGAGTAGCACTTTTTAATAAGCTGTCGGTGTCTTTTGTTGGCATATATACGCCTGCAAAGTGATATTTCACCTTTCGAGAGCATTTCGTCTGCTCCGGAAGAACCCGTGGCAACAAATGAGGCTTTTCAATAAATCCTCTCAAAGAGGTTCAAGATTAGGGCAAGAAAATACCAGGTGTAGTTTTTTTCCATGATGCAGGTAAAAACAAATGCTGCAAAAGAGCCCAGGAGACAATTCAGGAATGATATAATGTAGTTCAGAGGCACAAAAATTTCATAAAACACCTCTCAAATATGTAGAAATGCCTGGTTTAGCAGCCATAACTGCGTGAATTTTAAGACAATCATTTGCATTTTTTGGCGGTCTTAGTCATGTGGATGTTCAAAATCTTGGCTATGGATTTTTAACACTTTATATTTTACTTTACAGTTGTATGCATACAGATGTGTGCATTTAATGCAACAAAAAATATACCTACTGCTCATAATTTTTTTAAAGG
>NW_020170416.1:155003-157314 GCF_000524195.1 Echinococcus granulosus | reverse complement strand
TTTTGATTGCATCAGCTGAATTCCAGTGGTTTCAAATGCTCTTTGAGCTACAAGAAGAGGTTAAGAGTAGCGCTTTTAATAAGCTGTCGGTGTCTTTTGTTGGCATATATACGCCTGCAAAGTGATAGTTTCACCTTTCGAGAGTATTTCGTCTGCTCCGGAAGAACCCGTGGCAACAAAAGAGGCTTTTCAATGAATCCTTTCAAAGAGGTTCAAGATTAGAACAAAAAAATACCAGGTGTAGTATTTTCCATGATACAGGTAAAAACAAATGCTACGAAAGAGCCCAGGAGACAATTCAGGAATGATATAATGTGGAGCGAGACTCCTCGGTCTCCGCTTCCCGATTCCTAGCGTTCCTAGACAAGCCCGGTTGGTTTACTTTGGACATCTTTATTAAAGACGACAAGATGTATAGGGAAAATACAATATTCAAGAAGGAGGGGAGCCGCAGTCACAAGGTAAGGGAGAGGGCGATCCAGTTACCAGGTTCGAATTTTCTGCTTGCCTCCCCCCTGAAAGGCACATTAAAACAACATAAGTATTACAATAATGTAGTTCAGAGGCACAAAAATTTCATAAAACACCTCTCAAATATGTGGAAATGCCTGGTTTAGTAGCCATAACTGCGTGAAGTTTAAGATGATCATTTGCATTTTTTGGCGGACTTAGTCATGTGAATGTTCAAAATTTTGGCCATGGGTTTTTAACATTTTATATTTTACGTTGCAGTTGTATGCATGTAGATGTGTGCATTTAATGCAACAAAAATATACCCACTGCTTATAATTTTTTTAAAGGATTACTGTGTGCTTTTAGGCAGAGTTTAAAGACATATATCGTCGCCATAAATTTGTTATGCTGAACGAATCTCCAGGCGGTTGGTATAAGCTCCCCTCGAGGTGTTCTGCGTCCTCTATTCTTTTATTAACAAAGGATTTTGATTAACAGATCTTAATTTGCTGAAAAAATGGAGAAATCCACTAGAGATTTTGTTTTGCATGGTGCTAAAGATGATGCGGATCCTTAAGTCTGCAGAAGTGGATTTCATTTTCCCAGGAGCATTATCTGATGTTAATGGAGGCATTGCCGAACAGCACTAAGCGTGAATCTTGCTCTTTTTGATTACTTGGTACGTCGTAGTTGGTAACCGAAGCGGTTTGTGCTGAAATAACCAGCCCTTCGTGAATTCCGGCTGATCTGCCTAGGTAAGAAAGGAACGTAATTAATGATTTTGTCTTGCATTTCGTGCACTAGTGGATTCAATGTACGTGTTTTAGGCAGCATTCTTATTTTACTTCTCATCCTAAGTCTCTCTCCAGGTAATGCATGGTAAAACTTGCTTAATTTTGTTGCCCTATTATTATCCATGTTGGTGGAATGTACCGTGCATATGGGACACTTGGTACTCCGATTAGTGATGGGCGGGTAGATGCGTCAGCAGATTTCTAGTTGTTAGTCGTTTCAGAGCCCAATTAATCTGTCAATAAGGTGGTCTTGAGACTGTTACATTGATATGAGTTTTCCTTTTGTTGCTTTTAGGCCGATGGTCCTCCGACTAGGTGTGGATACCCGTGATGGCCAGTACATATGCCCTTCCCCCGAATTCGGTTCCATAGAGGAGGAAACTGCAGATCCACCAGGGCAACCTAGAGGGATCAGTGGTGTCGCGGTCAAGTATCTTCTTATTTGCATGGAAGATCGATGACTGGGATGGTGGGAATGCATGTGGTATTCAGGAAACGATGGACGAGGCGGTGGGAGTGGAGAGAAGTTCCGCCACCTCAGTTCGACTTGAGTCCATTACCCCATGAAACATGCGATTTTTGTCTTCGGTTTGGGGTTCTGTACATATATGTATTTGATTGTGTGCGCCCCGGCTCCTCACAATTTAACTGGACTCAATACTTATGCCTTATTACCGATACTTAGTCTTGTGGAGGGAGAATGGTTGATTGGTGAGAATGAGTTAAGGACTGATGTGTATGTGTTAGGGGTTGTCAGTTGCGATCCTGTAATTTGGCACTGGCTACTATTGGTACCGTTTACCCTTTCAACCGGCTCAGATACTCCCCCTTACCTCAACTCCTACCAGTCTGGATGCGGTCCTCTATGGATCATTTCGCATGTCTACGTAGTCGTTCCACTGCAAATATTTTTTGAGGAGGCATGAAGACGAAGCTTCCTGCGGGCCTCTACTGCTGGTGTTGAGTATTTCACAAACAAGTAAAGCAGTCCTTTTTTAAAAGTGTACGTCCAAAGGATTTGTACATTGCATGTCATGGTCCTTTATTTTTCGATATTATTTGGT
>NW_020170416.1:153378-154903 GCF_000524195.1 Echinococcus granulosus | reverse complement strand
TACTCAGGACGCTTCAAGTATCACTCTTGGCGCTCTCGAAGCAGTCATGTTCCTTGAACTGGATAGAAGGTATTCTCCTAATAATGCGACACGACAGAAGAACTGGAAGATCCGGTAGCATAGGTGATCTAACTGAAAGAAATCAACTCAGTCAAAGTAAACTATTCAACCACGAAGTAGCTGTGAGTTTTACCGTTGTGCTCTCGCATCTAGTCGTCCTTGGCTGTATGCCGATCTCAAGTTGCCGAATAAATTGCCACCAATGAAAGTGTCAATTTCAGTAGACGAATTACCACTACCTGGCTACTTGGAACAAACTGTGGCCTATGTTCTACGCAATGCGCTTGCGATGTGCTCCAAATTCAGACCCAAATATCCCTTCCTCACGCCGGAGCGTTCAGCTCTCATTTACATGGCCCTCCAATTGAAGGGTGAGTCAGGTTGACGGTCACGCACTTTTCTTCCATTGCTGAATAAATCATACTGGCATAAAATGATCAGTCGTGAATTTTTTATGAAATGCAAAACTAAATTAGAGTTTGGAATAGAGCCGGAGGTGATCTTTGTGAGCACCGCGAGTGTGACTGGTTGGAGTAGAGCTGAGATAACCTTGAGCCGCACCAGTCAATCCAATCAGATTACGACGAGTAAAAATGCATTATGCAGCGGAATAATCGTTGAGGTTCAGCTGCATTTTGTTTACATTATACAAATGGCTTTCAAATATGATCACTGCGATTAAATTTGACTCATCGCCGACTACTGCAGTTTTACCCAATTTTTGTAAATAAGGCCTGTGTTATATGGCCATCCTTAGTCATTCATTAGGTTGCCATAGTATTTGCCACTTGATACGTGATCAGCTTTTTTATGCAAATGTTATCCATTCGTTATATCACGCTAAATTCTACACTCACTGATGCAAAATCCCCACACGGGTAGCGCATGAATGAGGAGCCAAATAACCCGCTGAAACCTGATCTCGCTTCATAGCACAGGGCCACTGGTAGTGAACTTATTACAGGCAGACACGGCTCCAGCCCTTCCATGCTGTGCTTCTACAACTTTAACCATCCGCAGAAAATATCCACCCGTGGGTAAAAAGCCAAAAGAATACTAATTAGAGCTTCCATCACTTTAGTTACCCAGTCACCTATGAAGAGGTATGAAATTAGGAGAAAGTAGAACATCATGAAACAGCAACTGCGAATACCTTCCGACTACAGTATGGTTTCTGCTTTATTATGCAACTGAAGTTCATCTATTTGACCTCAGCATTGAACCCACGCACCCCGGACTACCTTCGATTTCGAGCAAGAAGTCGCGTTGAACGCTTCGAACGGGCATGTCAACTGATCGATCAGTTGACAACAATCATGCCTGTGGACTACCTGGCCGAGTGCCAGAGATCGGAGACACTGTCCAGGCAACTGCACGAATTCCTTTCCCTCCAGGGTCAGTCGGACAATGAGGACAGATGGGTATATTCCATTTGAGGTGAAGTAGGCGGAGAAAAGTAAAACAA
>NW_020170416.1:138501-153278 GCF_000524195.1 Echinococcus granulosus | reverse complement strand
AAGGAGGTCACGGTCATTAATTCTAAAAATCCTCCGATTTAAGCAAAAACAAGTAGTATGATTTTGGCATGAAGCTATCCTATGGGAGAGGAAAAGACTAATTTTTGATGGACAATTATGGGTGATTGACCTTATCTGCGTGTGTATTTGACCTTCTTCATCAATCCATTCAGTTGAGCTACCCTCGCTGCCAAATTGGTGACAGCGGCGCTTAACTTCAACTGGAGATAAAGCCAAATCGGTCAGTCATTCATCAACGATATGTGAGAGTTCAATTTCTCTCAAAATAACCACTTTAATCACCTTTTTTCTAAGTCCCTAGTTTACAAAACTACAGATAACACAAACGTTTATGTCATATCACTTTATCTAGATTATTGCAACAAGTGATTACACATGCATATTATAAAGCGTGTTTTAAGGATAATACTGAAACAGTTTTTTGGTATTGTCGAAGTGTATTTAACTTGATAAGATCAGACCGATATTTTTTAAATGTTATGGACCTAGATATATGGGGTGCTACACATATAATTATCAGTGAAATTTATTATAAAATAGATCGACGTTAGCATTTGAATCTGTACCAAGTCCGTTATCATGACAACAGCGTTATCTCTTGCGCTTTTGAGGTCGGTGATTTATAAGAACTATTTGATAGTTAGGTTTAAATTCAAGCATTTATTAGATTTGTTCTACAATCATTATTATAACAGGTTGGCAAGGTCATATCCTAGCATAAAAATGCTCGTTTTGTATAATTCATTACGTAGGTGCTACAAAATTATTTTGTGTAAATCGTGGAATACTTATATTAAACACTTTATATAAGTCCGGAAAATTTCCTTACTCTTAGGAGTTTGTCGGATTTAAGGAAGATTTATGGAAATAAGTATAACACCACCCCTTGTTTTTTTGAAGCCCAAACTGTGTTACCTCTTGACGCCGTTGACCTCAACTGTAATACGATGGTGGTTTATTCCTTGGTATTGGTGAGGCGCCAATTTTGGACTTTGAATGAGCCCTCTTGTACCTCGCTCGGTGGGCTGGCCTTTCAGGCCATGCCAATAGGCAAGACACCTTCTCTGTGCAAAATATGTATTCTGCCCGGGTATTGTGTCTTCTTTCGTCTTAAGGCCGTCTCGGAACGGTACACAACCATATGTAAAATTTTGAAACTAGATCTCAGTTATTTTAAAATGAAGAATTTTAATTAGTGTCATGCGTGATTCCCATTTTTACTACCTTCACTCGCAGTTAGTGTTATAACGTATCTAGGGGTAAACAAAGTTACAATTTATGAAATCGTTATTTCTTAATTTTGCGCGATTAAGGTATCCACCGACGGAAATTTGTGTCAAAAGTCATTGTTTAATTTATGGGTTCCATTTTATCATGAATAAAACAACCAGCTTTCTTTTACCATGCTGCATCTCCTCTCGAAAGTGTAATTTACCTTGTGAGTATGGGAATAGATTAGCCTTGGGAGGACTAGAAATTTGAAAGTCAATATTCTCCAGAAAAATGTATTAAACAGTTTTCATCCTCAATCGCATTTAATTAGTCGTTATGTACAACTATATAACAAATGTACTTTTGCCCTCTATATTCTTTTGCGACAATTTCTTGTGCATAGTATGATATTCTTAAAGTATTGTATGTAAAAAATAAACTTGGATGGTCTTCCCTCAAAATGCGTGAATTAGTATCTCTACGTCAAGCCGAAATCTTCATTAACTTTCGAATTCCACGTCAATCAATACTGCTTGTCAAATACAAAATGGCCCTGAGATTGAACTCATCACCGAGCAAGAAAGCCTTGCTTCCCAAAAGCGATTTTGTTGACCATCCCTTCGTCCAACGTCAAACGCCTACAAATACCCCTCCAAAAAGCGGCGCTACTTGCTGCAATTCTTCTTTAGACATCAGCAGTTTCGGTCTTTTCCTCACTATCATCACGCTAATAGGCGCGGCCTCTGCCACCTTCTTCATTCCCATCATACACATCCGCACTTTTCTGCTAGAGGTCACACCAGAAAGACTGGAGGCCGTTCGTGCGGGCACGCTGAACAAATTCGAGGTGGGAATCGTGCATAATAGCTGGCCAGTCTACAACTACCCAAAGAGTGCTGATTTGATCCTGGATTTGGTGACAAAGGCTGAGATGCGATTGGCAGAGACACCTAACACTGCTGCATTTATGCTTGGAGAAAGTAGCTAAAGCAGTTTTAAAAAAGCGTCTATAATTACAATAACTTGTGGTTTTTACTTATTTTTAATGTAAGCATGCCATGGGCCGTTCATGCTAAGCCGGGACCTCAGCATTAGAATAATCAATTTTCTAGATTAGGTTTTGACCAATTCGAGGCAGTTATTTTAACAAGATTTCCTGAGATATTTGAATACTTATCTTAATTCTTAAATAATACATGTTAATTTCCCACATGAGAAGTTGTACCAATGCGTCTAGGCAGCTCAAAACATTTCACTTTACCCCGTCACCTGTCAAAAGCGGAGAGCTGTCTTCATATTCACCATATGCTAACTAATCAAAGCTTTATAATTTTGTCAACGATTTGACAGCACACCTTTTTAAAGATACAAATTTTAAAGACTTAGTTTCCCTTAAGCTCTTTCGAATGAATAACGCATCCTTCCACTTGTCCCCATTTTCGGTTTAAGGACGCAGATTGTCGGTCCACTGGCGTGACTGTTTCACCTACTACCCAATGGTCATGGCTCTTCTCATCTTTTCAATCTCCACCCAGGCCTTCTTTCGTTTGCATCCCTTCTGGAGAAACGCCTCTCCGATTTGTCCCCTCTTCTGCCTCGCAATTTTCCACACCACCATTAGTAAGTAAGACGACAAATCAGTAAGTCAACAAGGCGATAATTGAGAAAACAAGCAAGGAATCTGAGCTACTAGACCAACTGTCAGTGTCACGTACCTTTAACATCCAAATTTTCATGGAGGGAGATATTGCCTCACCGTCATTCCCTTCCTCATCCTCCTCCTCTGCCTTCCTCTTAAAATCACTATTAAATGAATCAAAGTATGAAATAATGGAGGAACTTACAGATGGTGACGGGATAATGACCTCAAACTAGTTTAAGAAACTTTTTGCACTTCTTTAATTCTTGATATTTAAAAGACCAACCGAATTGTTATTTTGTGTGGTTCGAAAGAAAGAAGTACTGCATTTAATTATTAAAATAAAGTTGTTCATTTATATACCCCATACAAAGGTCACGCTCCAAATTTGGATGTTTTCTCCTTCCTACATTCCGCATTCGGAAATTTCTCAAATCTCACATTTTTGTATGGTAAACCTGTGCTAGAACAGACCGGGTCAGAGCCTAGCATGGTTTGGAGATAACTGCCCAGCAAGTAGGTCATGTAATCCGCTCTTTCTCGCTGCGCCTCCTCTGCTCACACTGCTAATTGTGAAATAATGTAGAGATTATTCACTAAGGACAATGAGCTATTCAAACAAATTTAGGGTCCTAGGAGCTAGAAAACCCTTTTTTATCTGATTTTTCAAATGGACATGAAACGCTCAAGTCTTTTTCCTTAACCTCAAAAATTTTCCGGCATCTGATGGGCTAGTCTGTCTCACCCAACAGGATGGAGATCGTCAAGACTGCTTTAGTATAGCAAAAGCCTTCTAGAATTTCTCACTTGTCAACTCAAAAGGCAGAAGTAATACTACCTTAAGTCACATATTACAATTTAAAATGATAGAAAAACACTTTGCTGTTTGCTGAATTTAGTGATATAAGTAATTAAACAGTAATGCCCATTAGAATGGGCTAAGGTGGCACACAACTGACACCCAAAAGTCTTCGTTTTCTCCTTTGGTACAGTGATCATCCAGCTGGCTACCCTCTTTGCCAATGTGAAAATGCATCGCGGAGTGGACGCACTGTTCAAGAAGGTTTGTGTAACATGCTTGGAGGACATCGAAAAAACCATCAATTACACGCTAGCGGTTCCAATGACCTACTGTATGGCTCCGCCTACCGATTACTCGACCATCTACCTTTTCACCCTTTTCACTAACGTTCTATCAATATTCAATTTTCTTGACTCCATAGACTCTGATACCTGAACTCCAACCATTGTAACCGTTAATAAAGAGCTTGCTCATTTTTGGGTTCTCTTGCCACTGCTAGAGGTCCCCGACTCATGGTTTATAGGTTTGCTCTTTTCAAGGCGACACCAAACCTCAGTGTATCGTTTTAAAAACTCTAGTTTTTTGCATCTATTCCTAGATCAGGAGCATTATTAGTGCCAAGGCTAGAATATGTGTAATTCTAGGAATTGATATTTAATTCACCTGTCACGTATATGTGACATTGGTAGCGAAGCACCAAATATATTGAATTTTCTTTCTTCTTTACCCTTGCAGGCAATTAACCCTCCTGTATGCCTTAATTTTTAATAGCCACTCTTTTTTTTCTCCACAAGGTGAGGTGGAAGTCATTAATCGAAGAAATTATATGGGCGATGACGATGTTTTCGTATCTCATAAAACTGCCACCATTTCTTCCTATTTTAATTTTGGGTTTTAACAAAGAATTTAGAGTCCACTCGTCTTTTGGCACAGCTGCCAAATGCCCACTGTTTTAATACAAGCTGAAAAATGGGTGATTTCACCGACGAACTTGTGAATATATTATGCAAACAAGCATGTAAATTTTCGGTAGTGAAATAAGGATAACGGTTTCTTGTGGCTTCCCTATCTCATTACATCATTCGTTAAGTGCCCTGCAAATACATTTTGACTCCAGGGATATTTCGTTGTTCAAGGTTTCATCAATGAAGGCTACCAAAAAAGTGCCACTATTACTGGGTCGACATTGTTATTTATTTGTATAACTAAAAATGATTGAGCCTTCTAAGAGTTTTTAGTAGGGCAACTTGAAGTGCTTTGATTTATGGTGATCGATTCGCCCTCGGCTATCGTGGTAGCTACGAATTGTCAAAGTAATCAGAATTACCAAAAGTCTACTTTAATTCGCTAATAAAGGTACCTTGATTCCGAATTTGAAAATGTAACATCTGAATTTAACTGGAATACTTTTTGTGCTTTTTCCAAAGTTAAGCTAAGTCGGTATTTCAATGCAGTTTCACAATGACTTCACAATTGCAATAAAATACCCAGCACACAACCACTTAAAAGGGACTATTTTTTCTAGTTTGGTGGATTTCCTAAGCCACTTTGCAGCCAAAGACAGGGAAGACAAACCCAAGAGCCTAAACAAATGAGCATTTTCGACAAAGTCATTCAAATTCCACTTTTTTTCTGATTCGTCATCTAAAGCACCAATTACAGTTGCACAATCATGGCTGTTCCTTGATTGGTTGATTAGCACGTCTTGTCTGCGCATGTGCTTCAAGGTATGCGTGCTTGCAAGTGATCGTTCGGTTTACACTTCCCCCAACCGGAATGGAAGTTCGACTGTTGCAAATCGTCGATATCCCAAAAATGGTAGGCTACATTCCCAATTTATGGCATTGGTTGAGGTAAACATCGCCTTTGTCCACCCTAAGCATTTAAATTTATGGCATTAAAGAGAACTGTTCTATCCTAGTATTTTTTGAAATAATTTGCCGTAAAACATTATCGAGCATGCCTTATAACTGCAGAAAGAATTATGTATGTTTTGTCACAGATAAAAGGACATTTGTGTTTCGTTCAGTATTCTTTGTTGTTCAAATCCAAAATGTAAAATTTGGCTTTTGATAATTGTGTAATGGGCTAAAAATGCAATAAGACATTGAGTTGAAAATTTATCGCATTAATCCCTTCTCACCTTTCATAGCACTAGTTAAGGACTTTAATTCTCATTAGACTTTAGGCCATTTTAATTCTTTTTTTCCAAAAAAAGATTGATTGTGAATTCCATGTAATTCTGATAGACTCACAACAGAATAGGCCAGAACCTTGCAAAAATGTTGCATTTTATTGGTGTTTTTAAAAGTGGATATTATTGGCAAGCCCTTTTATGTGACCTCCTCTGATTTCTTTTCGTAAGCTTTTCCAACTTCAGAGCGACCTCAAAATTCCTTTCCATAATCATTAATGCCAATAATTAAACTATAACATCTGACACGACTTACACAACTAAAAGCATAGTCAACCATCACAATCGGTATGGCATTTGTCCAGAATTAAAGAAAAGAGACCTTTTTGTCAGGTCAACTGAGACTGAGACATCGTAAGGTGAATAGGCTTGAATAAATTTGACAGTGGTTTGTTCTGATTTCTCAATCACCAGTTACAAACTGTGGGCCGATTCTCATATGGCCGACGTCTTGAAAATTCGCTTGACAATTAAGTGAAGTAAATCGCATTCAAATTTCTGCTCAACCGATAAGCACTTTTGACTAGTTATTTTACCGATGAAGCTTCCCCTTAATATCTCACTAGGGAAATTTCATAATGCAACTCGATGCATCGATTACCAAAGCTATCAGAATGTCACTACACGTGTAATATTTGGCATTCCATATCGTTACGTTGTTGATATTGAGACAATGAGAAAAAATGGAATCATACGGGCTTTTTGGTCATGTCTTGTGCTGGTGGAATTCTCGACTGCTGTTCTATCCCGTTTTAAAGTTTGGCACGTTCACGGCTAGGATCTGTCCCGATGCCAAATCGTCTTTCACGACCTGTAAAAGATACGCTCTACCTAGAACAGTGCAACTCTCTTCAAGCTTCAACTTCATTTTATCTGTTTGTGGCACGGTTCAGTTGAACCGGACATCATGAAATGACAATGAATGAGTGTCACACATGTGTGACGCCTGTGTCATGAGTGGGATATGAGTGTATAGCCATTTGGCTCTAATCATAGCCGCTAACACAGCCTCATCTATAGTGATGAGCGCCTGGAGCATGTCTCGCCTCGTTTACCCTCTGATTATGCAAATTAGTCGCAGTTACACACGTCAAACGTAAAGCCACTCAAATAACATGCACTTCTTGCCTGTCATATCTCGGGGTTCGCTCTAGTCTCCCCTCTTGGCTGGTTACCATTGTCCACATTGTATCCTAGTTTGACTAATACCGCATTCTTTGCACACTTTTATCACAAAGGCTATCATTAACCCCAGAGGCTTATCCGCAATTTATATACGAACATACACACATGTATGACTGGCAAATTTTGAGGGCCTGGTAAAGTAACTTTACTTGGCTTTGGTAATTTCAGATCTTGAATATTGTCCTGTGCCTGTGCATTTTCGCTCCCTTTCTACCTCTAACGCGTTCCAACGAATATCCAGAGTGCAAGTATGGAGGTGTACGGGAATTCGCCAATGGACGCACATTGTGAGTTGTTTCATCGCGTTCTCTTTCATTCTTACTAAGCGCCAAACTTGTCGGGTTTGATGCTGGAAGTGTATTTTTTCAGTCTTTTTTAGACTTGGATGTTATTAAGGATTAACTAATTGAACTGAATGAATTCGTCCAGCACTTCCATTATTAGAGAGCCTCGAGGGTAAATCCACCACCCCCTTCGGCCATTCCACTAGAACATCAAGTTTTATCAACTTTTTTATCCTGTATCTTTTTTTGTTTAAAACTTAGTTATTCCTGTTTACTGCTTGGTGTAATCAATTATCATGAAGTGACGACGAGCACATACTACATATTAGAGACACCGAAATCGGATCTAGAAATCGAGGCGTCGCATATGTGTGACACAGGTGACGAACATTATCAAGAGGTGATGCTGAAAGCCGAACGTCTTTTAATTACAAATTTCCCTTTATTCTTTTATTGAAGTGTATGACACAAAGTAAGTGCCTTGGATTTTCTACCCATCTCATTCGGCCTGGCTATTTAAGTAGTAATGTTAAGACCCATGTTATTCCAGATTTTTATGACGAAGAAAGGATGCGATTAATTTTGTAGAAATCTTCTCTTTATTGCAAGAATAGCTCCTTTAATAAAAAAGGTCATCATGTATTTGGGTATAGTTATCTTGGTCATCCTTCTGTGAGGCTCTATGGATTCAACCGTCAGCAACCCTCAGACCTATTAATGAGTGACTCGTCCTCGGAGGTCATGTTTTTGAAAGGTGCTAAAAGTTTAGGCTGCATACATAGCTTGCTGCTCTACCACCATTGTAGTCTCCGAATCCAGCCCCGAAGATTTTACTGCATCTGTAATTCGCAAGTGTGTTTGATAGAGCCAGAATTGAGGGTCTAGGATACTGGAGCCATTCAGGATGTAGTCCGAGCTTTCACTTCATCAATGAATGCTGGAGCAACAAATCTTCATTTGCTATACCGTGCATCCCATTTGTTATCTGCGCATTACATCTGCTCTAAGTTGAGAAAATGACATGTGGACGGTGAGAAGGCCATGAAACTGAGACTACTCTAAATGATGCCCACAATTTGGCCCAATATCAATGAAATCTCGGCTTTAACAACACCTTAAAAATAAGAGGGTCTGTGTCCAAATGACTCATTTGCAATGTTCTAAGTTAATACAAGTTGTTTCTGCTCTACTTTTTTTGGCCTTTAATCTAAATTCCTCCAAATCATGCAGGTCACATATGTGTGACGCACGTAATCACTTGTGTTAATTAGGCCGCCAAACAAATTTCGCACCCTAAAATAGATCCAACAAAGAGTACTTTGATTAGTTCAGTCCTTGTCATGTAGCATTACCAGACATGGTGGAGAACCTGAGGTGTAAAGAAACAATGTAGTTTGGTACTCCACTTGTAGTGGATCTTCGTAAGTTCTGCCATCTATATCAGATGTCATTCTTCCAGGATGTGTTCTTTTTATGTTTAAAAGACTTATCTAGATCCAAGCTCTCTCTAAGACAATCAAAGTAAGACCTCTCAAGACAGCTTGTGCCATTTTCTCACCAACTTGTGTGCGAAAATTTTCTTTCTGTGTGTAAATTGTCACCTGGAGGTGGTATGGCATGACGTCTTCTGACGCTCAAAGTTTATCGGTGACTTGAAGATAAAAAATTTGGAGACTTTTGCAACCAATGAGTGTTTGACTGCATCAAACGTGCTTTTCAACTTTACTCGTCCCATTATGTAAGAATTAGTAGGATTTCCTTGGCCTTTAGAGGCGAACCATCATTCACTAGCTGCGCTCCCTTCTGTCTATTTTTTGACTTTGCACGTGACCATGCCAACGTCTGGCACCAGGAATAGGCAAAGTTTTGTTATGATGATCTTGAATTACGAAAATTGGGGTTGAGGTGACGTGTTCTTCTCTCCCGTCCATCCCACTCATTGACTGACTAAATGGCCTGCATCTTCGGGTCCCATCGAGTAAGCTAACCCTGAGTGCCATTGTTTGGACTTCAGCGAGTGAACAGTTGCGTTGACCGCAAACAAACCAAGTGTAGTCTTCTGGGTGATGAGCTGTTGACTCATCTAAGGTCTGTCAACATTACAGTGTCAAAGTAGAGCAGTTTTATGGCAGGAGACGTATTAAAAATAACGGTGAACAAGGTAAAAAGTCTTGGAAACTCGAATTACCTGTCTCTGTATGACATGTGACACTCGTTTGCGTCCATTTCCGGTCGATTACTTGTAAGTCATGCCAGTAATGACAAATGATTCTCTTCTCACGATCTTGCTTGGACATCTTACGCTCCATTCTGCACCGAGATATCACTTTGTGTCGTGAACCAACTTCCAGTGTTTCTCGTTAGGCAAGTGGCTATTTTATCTCCTTTCCCCTCCATTGTCACTAGTTGTAACTGTCCTCAAAATCGTGTTAACACCGGTCCCCTGTGTGAGACTGTGCGTGTGAACTTTGAAAACCTTCAAACTCCATTGACTGCAATCAGAGAAGTCACTCCCACCCTGCCGCTTCACATCTCACTGGAATTTATATGCAAGGATTTTCGCGGAACAGGCGTACTATTCACTCTCGGTGATTACGTACGTTCTCGCCAATTCTTTTGTACTTTATGCATTTAGGAGACAGTGGCTGTTGACTTATCTTATAGGTGACAGTTGAATGTACTTCACTTTTATGATAAAGTAAATTGTTGGGTAAAAATGCCGGTCTGAGATTAATAAGAGGCGAGTCATATTGTAAACCTCTGAATGTACGAATAAAATGGATGCATACTATGCCACAAACTTGAGAAGGAGCTTTGGAAACTTTGGGACTGGCTCGTAGAGCGGAAAAGCCCAAATTACACCCACCAGGTTTAACTGACGTCATTAAGCTGTACCGAAAATCTCGCAAACATTTCGGTTGCCTACCATGTCATTTATGGGAATACTGAAGTCATTGTTTTTGGTTGTCACGCCAACGTTTTTATTTTGGTAGAGAACTATTGACTAAAAATTACTAGCAAAATTTTCTCTCCTTTTATAGAAAAAAGGACTGGTACTTGAGTTGGCTTTGAATTACGGGCAACCTGTAATCGCTCTGAATAGCAGGAGGCAGACTGCAACTGTTGGCTCCCTTCACGACAACGAGTGGCATCGCCTGGATCTTTTCATGGCAAAAACTGTGGGTTTTTTTCTCGAAATTTTAGTTCAAGGGTGTACTACTTATTGTTGTTGTAAGCAAAGGAAACCTAGAAGTAATTAGGAAATTTTGGGCTTAAAAAATAGCATATTTGTTTAGCTTATCTAACAAAAAGCAAACTATAACATCAAAATTATCCTGCACATTAAATTTCTCACTCGAATTTTATTTAAAGGCTGTCTAAATTTTTGCACCTACCTTCAGCCAATCGGTGTCGACGTCACTCTAATTGTTGATCGATGCGTTGATAAACGGAGATGTGGCCGAAAACTGACCTTCAATGGAATCACCACCACCTCCTCAACGATTTCAGGACCCCTGGCACTCAACACTCCCTCTATTGATGGCCACCGTCTAAGTGAACTCTGCTTGGAGAATATTGTCATTAATTCAGAGGTGGTTGAGTTAATTTTATTTTATCGTGTTGACAATTTTAATGTTTATTCTTTGGTCTGTGTGTCACATAAACATGGTGTCATGCAGCAGATTGATCTAGTCAAAAACGGGGACTTACAGGGGTGTTTGAATCAAATTGGGACTTTTGGTCCTTTGATCTAAAGGTCAAATGACTCTACTTTCTATAAAACAGTCTTCTGTTTTGAAAAGCCCCCGCCATCTTATCATTGAGACAGAATGCTATCTTGTGCATTTTTTGACAAGCAGTGTATTCTTGAGGCGTTGTGCCAGATAAGGTGTTCCAGTCTAACTGAACGTTTTTAGAAATTGCCAAGCCTGGGATCGTCACTTTTAGAGGGACACACAATTACCTATGAAGTGACTGCACTTAAACCATTTAAATGTCTTACTACTTAGTGGTTGGGTGTCAAGTCATCCCAGCCATCACCGAAGTGCTGCCTGAAGCTCTCTCGCACTTATAGATTTTATGTATCCCGGCTTGACCTAAACGGACTTGGTGAGATCAATGATAAGGTTACTAAGGTTTCTTTAGGTTGTTCTCTATTCCGTTCTTTCTTATGTTGTAGTATCATTTTGACTTTTCCTTAAACAAAACTCATGGAAGATGTCTACTACAATTAGATTCTCCCGAAAGATAACGGGTTTGTTTTCTTTCAATGCAAATTTAACATGGATTTATTTTTTTTTACAACCACTCACGGTGTATAATGAATCAGGTAGCAGACCTGAGTTGGAACCGAAGGAAGTAATGCAAATGAGCTGAAGACAACTTTAACCAAGTTGTCAAGTCCGTTATTCGGAAAATATTAAACTATTTGGAGTTGTTTGGGGTTGTGGAATTCTTAGGTAATCAAATGGAAAGTGCAAGATTCAGTAAGATGAGTGAATAATGAAGGAGATACATCGACTTTAGTCAACTTTTTAAACTTTCGTATAGTGGTAAAAAGTGCTTCTTACCAATACCACATATCAAATGAGATTTGATCATAGCGGCAGGATATCCATGTAGCACCTCGTAACTTCCCTGGAGACAAAAGAAGGCATAATACTCGGGCAAAATATGTATTGTTGACGTACAGAAGGGCTTGATGCTGCTCTCGTTACCCGGAGACCCAGCCGTCCTACGAAGGTACAATAACGGAGCACCTAGGTGGCCCCTTTACCAAATTCGGAAGTTAAACATACAAGGAACTTATTGCATAGCCCCTCTTGTCTTTTGAGCGTCGCCTCCAGCGCTCCCCTTGGTCAAATTCCCGCGTTATCCATCGCAATGCAATTGGTGCTATAAGGAAGCACCCACGCGTATACGGTGCCACTCATCGAATTCCCTTGCCACTATGAAGGCATCTGATTGCAGAGTCACTGATTCCTCTTAATAATTTTACTAGATTTGTGCTTTTTTTCTGTTTGATAACTATTTTGGGGGAAGCAGAAATGTGCTGGCCATCTCGTATGTCCATCACTAGTCGTAGGAACATTGACTTACATGTAGAGTCACGAAATAGTTTTATGGGGAAAAATTTTGATTCTCTCCTCTTTGTCACGTCGGTCCCGGCCACATCTATCAGGGTTCCATCAAGCTATTGGGAAGGTGGAAGAGGTATCGCGGGTTCACATAGTTAGTATCGTCCTTCAGACATAGCAGGTAGCTCCATAATAAACCTATTTTAGTTGGTTCATGGCTATTATCACTTCATTTCTTCATTGCTTTCACGTATGCTGTGGAACTGGGTAGACGTCATTTGCAGCCCTTCTGTTAAAGATCGTCACAGATTCTCTATCCGCGACCTATGTACCTTTTTCACTCCGCCAAGGTCTGTCTTTTGAGAAGTAGAAATCAGGATAGGTGCCCTGCAAGACCAGATTTACTTTTCACTGCCACTAATGTATTGCCTCGAGGCTTCCCTGAATACGTGGGAAGACATAATACTCGGGTAGTATGTAAACTCACGACCTACAGTAGGGCTTGATGCTAATGGCATGGCCCGCCCGGAACAAATACAATGGCGGAGGCCCTAAGTGGCCCCGTTACCAAAAGAAAGTTAAACAACTAACCAATGCATTACATATACCTCATTTTGATGCCCATTATTACGGGTTGCTCACCTACCTACTATCCCCAATTGCTAACCCATTCGTTTTTCCAGCAGCACATTCCCGATCCACTCGTTAATCCACTCTTGGTGCCTCCTAAATCAATCGTCTAAATCGACAGTTATCAATGGTGGATCCATAACTGGTTTACTCCGTTCATCTCAAGTACCATGGCACAACTTCGAATACCTTTATAAAAACAGGACCGCGGCGAGCTTAGACGCGTGCCTTGATTCCTCCTTAAAAGGTGTTGCCGTCGAAATACTATGTTAATTTTCTTCAACCTCGACATGAATTTCCTCGATGGGTGGTTTGTGCTGTAGAAGGAGACATGTTTTTTGGAGTACCCGTTTGTGGATATTTTTTCGTTTAGGTGCTCACACTTGTTCTAGGTAATGTGGAGTTAGCCATATATAACATTCATCCAACTTCACCCTACTTTTTTTTCTCTGTTTCCGGTGTCCAGTTTCGGTTCTGTTGATTGCGTGACAACTACTGATCAGTGTACGGCTAATGATGGTTTAATGGGATTCGATTAATCAAATCTAGTGGGCGGATGGATCGTCAACTCCAAGACTATTCAATCTTTTGCCTCAAAGCAGAGACAGGAAACGAGTCCAAAAACTCACTCACCATATTCATCCGTAAACCAGATAATCAAAAGTGTTGGTGAGGTATCCGATATGGCTTGGTGCGATAAATGGAAGCGGTGAAGATCTGGTGTTGGTGGACGTAAGCTTGGATCCCATCGAGTTCCCAATTGGAAGATTCAAGGAGTATTCGCTTACTGTATTGAACTAGTAGACGAGTTTTTGTATTTACTTCCCTCTTCTACGATTTTTACAGCTAGTGGATCTCTTCGAGGCTACAACAATGAGACTTCGTGCCCGGGGGTGTCCCAAATGCGAGGAGGCCTGTTTCTTCAGCGAAGCTTTCAACAGTGCCGGTCGATGTGGCAGTGAGGGCATCTGTCGCAATCCCATTGTCGCCGCTATTGATCAGTATGTGTGTACATGCCGACCCGGCTACCAGCCTGTCCTACAGAAGGATCATTTTAATGGCAGTCCCCTCAACACCAGTATCCCCTGTGCTCAGCGTGAGTTGAGTGAAATGCCGATGGCCGATTTTACGCCCTTAGCATTGTGCCCTGAAGATATCCGAATGCGTGCCATTCCAACAGTGGGTTCATTATGAGCAAAGGCGTTCAACACAACCCCTTTCTACACTTAGCTCCATTCTATCGTCTAGCTCGTACCTAAATTGCTTAAGTACATTAAGATAGGCAAATACGGGTAAAGCATTATAAGGCAACCCGCTTCATTTCGTCCTTGGTGCTGAATTGCTGACCCCGGTCGCATTACTATATGCACACAAAAAGGTAGAAATCACATGGTGCAAAGTCCGGACTATGGAGAGGAAATTGCAATGCTTACCAACCAAGTAGATTCAGTGTCCGGCGGGCATTACGAGCCTGTGCGAAAAGCTGTCCTGCTAATCGTTTGGAAGTGCAAATTCTACTGTTGCTACAGAAAAAGTCTTCTCTTAAGCATCTTCACAACTGATTAGGTTAGTTCCGATCGGATACTTATGATTTGGTGTTCCTCTTGCTGAAGTTAATGTTCACCAGAATGGCGGCCGTGCTGTGTGCTGGCGGACATTTCTACCATAAAACTTGGTTGCTGCATAGAAAAAAAGGCAACTCTTAGGAAGGGTCAAGTCGTTCAAATGCCTT
>NW_020170416.1:111365-138401 GCF_000524195.1 Echinococcus granulosus | reverse complement strand
TCTTAGGAAGGGTCAAGTCGTTCAAATGCCTTACCAGTTGGTATGCGAAGTATAAGTATCCATGGGTCTGGATTTTACACTTTGCTGTCTCGGATAATGGCCTGTAGGCTGACCTATGACCTCCGAGCTGACTAATAGCACAAATATGTCACTTATCCCTGGGGTGGCACTGCGCGCAGGAATAAGTGACAGGTGTCATTTTGTGTGACAGCAAGTGTAAAAGATCCTTCCAACAAAGGTATTGAAGGTATGTGGGATTAGAATGCCAGCCAATTATACGAATAAAGGAAACCTGGTCCTTTCACACTGTTTTTTTTTTTAGTTTTAAGTGTCACAGAAGTTACTCTGCTTGGTCAACTTTTCTCTTTGGTCATCACAGATCAGTCCTGAGAAATAAACTACATAATTAAGGAATTTGTTTGAAAGAATGGCACGAAAGACTAGATGATGCTCTATGACTAACACATCCTAGAGATATCAATAACCTCGGCGAGAATAGTCCTGTTTCAATGTTACTAAAGTTTTCGGAAGTTCTTAAAATTTCCTAAAATTTTTGAAAGTTTTTGAGGTTGTGCCCTTTAGTAGGTGCAGAACTCAGGACTGGTTCTGACAAGCAAAGTCAGTTTGATCTTGGTGATGCCTTTGTGGATCACAGAAGGTCCGACCATTGGCATTTGGTGCCATCTGTGAAGTTTTGGTATTGTAGTCCGAAAACATCATGTTTATTTTACTCCTTACAGTTTTATAAGAAAGTGAAACTCGGAAACTGAGGTTATTCCACACCTACAGAAGGGGTAGGAGACACTAGAATCGTGGAAGACTAAAAGGTTTTTCAGAATAGCTTAATTAATAAAGGCTTGCAAAACAAGCTTGTTTACAAGATATGCGTTAGTCTTTCACAACAGTGCTCTTCCTATTGGTCCGTACTATATTGTTCATATCATCATAATATAGGTAGAATTGGATGGATATGATTGGACCTTCTTCGCCCTTACGAACCGAGGTTAACTTGTTACCAATGTTGTAAAAATCACTCGATTTAATTTATTTTGTGACCAATTATCTATTGTTGAAATGCCTCTGTCATATTTTCCTTCTTGACTCCCCAGAGTTTAAATCGTCCAATGAAAGTGTGTCGAATAGCTACATCTTCTGGTATGGTGTCAAAAGGAGGTAGTGACGAGTTTAAAATAAATTAATGTATTTTTCTTTTTTAGCTGTTTTGGAGTGGCAAATTGATGGGCCTAATTTGATTAACATTGGCAGTAAAGGGGGCTTCACACTCTATCTGAGTTTACGGACACGTCAGCAGGAAACGCCAGTTCTCCGGTCGAGAGATGGACGTCTTAGACTTGTTGTGGGTCATTTGATATGAAAAATTTTTCATGTAAATTGGCTAACTTTAAGAAAAGTTACAGTTTGAAATTATATATGAGGTTAAAGCACACGAAATATGACATATATTCGCATATGGTGGGTGTTCATGTCTAACTGGGACTCCTTAGTTTCACGGGGTAAAAAATTAATTTTAAGCACTCATTTAAATGTTTGGCCACTGCTTGGAAAGCTTTGAGGTAAGATGATCTGTCAGTGTAGTTAAACTATTTTAGGGCATTCAACTTCTGTATCGGCCAGTTGCAGTACCAAACACAGTGCGTTCACCATTCTCGTAGATGGATTCACCTATAGTACGATTTTACAACACAGATCAGGCCTTCCATGCACTGAATACAAAAGAGGAAAATCGCCGCTAGGCCCGCCGCAAAATTCGGCATACTTACAGCCACCATTTGGATCCATACATAATTCAAAGGCGTTGCTGCTTACCGATTAAGTCTTCCAACGTCACACTGTACCTTACATCTTCACCACAACATACAGTCTTTGCATTTCCATGTGTTTTCCCCTTTCGTTAACAAGGAACCTCTAATTATCATTTGCTGTTGAAGCCACACACTCCCTACAACTGTTGACTGAACTGAATCAGACGGGGTCATGCATGATATTCTTCACCTGCCCCAAACACGGCCTACTCTACGCGGTTTAGCTTGAATATCTTCCATAGATGGCGGCTCTACATTTGATCACTCTTTTTGTTAGAGGCCGTATACACGATAAATTAATTTTCACTATTTGCTTTTTAGATTTACAGTGGCAAGCTTGCACTTCAACTGGATACTACATCTCTCTTGCTTCCGGGAGTTGACTTAACAGATGGGTGGTGGCATGTGATTCAACTGACTGTTACTCCTGTGCAAGTTTTATCTTTTTGATTTGTAAAACAAAATAGCATTGATCCGCGAGAAGAAAAGCCTTGATAAAATGAATCATCTTATGTGTTTTTTCGTCTTAGAATTCAAGGCACCACCTCAAGAATGGTCGACCTCACCGTTGATGGGCTGTGGAATGCCTTTCACAATGCAACGCTCTCCTCCACTGAGTATTCCAGCCACTCTGATCTTGATGGAATTTTAATTATTGAAGCCATTTCAAGTATGCTTTGTTCATTTTATCCTCGAGGGCAGAAGAAAGGTCTTAGTTATTAGCTAACTTTGGGTTTCAAATGGCTGTCTTGCCTATCAAAAATGATATTTTAACCGTGAATTTGGGTGGGGATTGAAGACTTTAGGGATACCTTTTCCGCCTGAATTCCATCTCAGCATCAAGCCATCACTGTCTCTGATAATACACGATATCAAGGATTTGTCGCTAGAAGAATGGGAAAATTCAAGAGACACTATGGCGAAATCGAAACCCTAGCGAGGCTATAAGACCGCGGGCCATTTTAGATATCGTAGCGGTTGTAGTGAAGACAGGAGGAATCGTATTTAAACGTGATCCGACTCAGCGATGGTAAGCCTACCCGCCCATTAGTAAGGCGTCTTAAATAGCGTACGGGATTCTAAAGCAGCCTTGAGTAGAAGTTCCCGTACCTCAACGACAGTTCACCTCCTGAATCCCTGATCTTGATAGCCCAATCTCGGGAGGTGAGTCCTTTCACGGGAACTGTGAACACAACCATACTTAACGCCGAGAAGTCGGTGAACGTCGAGCACTTGAGCATGCATGCTGTTTTATGATGGACTAGCCATAATACAAAATCTTTTCATGTGGTGCAGCAACTGTATAAATAAGAAAATTGGCCCAATTGAAAAGAAGTGTATTATTTTTTTAGGTTGTTTGTCTGACGTCAGATTGGAAATGCGAGACACTCGTAATAACATCATTCATGACTACCTCCTCTCTGATGGAACAGAGGAGAGGCAGTCTATTCTACGGAGGGGCTGTGAAACTGTGGATCTCTGTGCTTCCTCCAATCCCTGTGGTCCACTTGAAATTTGTATTCCTGAATGGCGTGGCTATAAATGCATGTAAGTTGAGTAAAATTGGAAAAAAGGCTAGGAATTAGCTTTAATCAAGTGTTAGGGGGTTAATAGCATGGTGTAGCACCTCAAGTCTGCCCCGAAGTCGTAATAGATGCATATCAATACAGCGTACAGAAGGAATGGCCGGATAATCTACCCAACATGGTCGAAGCACGGATCTCGGAAACGAATGATGTCGCATAATTTAATGGAGACGGTTTAGCAGCCCTTTCTTAGCTGTAACTCTAACAGGACCGACAATGACAGGATAAATTTTACAATGGATGGAAAGTTACTCATTGGCGATAATGTTGTGCTAGTTGGGGCCTCCGATCTGACCCTGACAGCAATTCCTGTGCACATTTGGCGTGTGGAAGGCCTGTTCATTCATGCCTGACTTGTTGCAGTAAAATTGAAAAGGAAACGAATCCACCTCCGTGAATGGTGAATACAATAATTAACGAATATTTCCTGTTTCATGAAACAGACTGTCCACGGATTATCTTGCTATATACGCAATATTTTCTGTAACCAAGTTGCATTCTTTGATAATCTCCATGGTTTAGTTTTGACATGAGCGTCTTCCAATTCTTCTTCTTGGTTAAAAGCATGGCATGCTTATGTTAACAACTATCAAGAACTTCATCTGTTATAGCTAATTTTTCCCAACCCTTTTTATTCTTATATTCTATCAGCTGCAAAGCCGGTTCCTCTCATCGAATCATCCCGCCATCCACCGCCCCGCAATGCGTCCTCAGCAGTTGCCATCCGAATCCCTGTCAAAACAGCGGCGAATGTTTAATCCTTGAAAACGAGACTATCTCGTGGGAAAATGAGACTGTTGGTGTGCTCTGTGTCTGCTCTGGTGGATGGACTGGACTGTTTTGTGAACGACCCGCGCTAGCGCGATCAGGCCTTCAAAACTGGTGGCTCATTCCATTCTTCTTCGTGCTCATTTTGATAGGTCAGTGAAAATTACCTAAGACCAGGCGTGTTACCAAGGGGAATCAGGTGAATGGGCTGTGTGTGCAATATCGAGATTTTCTTATCTAGGTCCAGCATCACAAATATGCGAACATCGCTTGAAATTGTCAAAAATGAATGATATTTTGGGTCGCTGTTAGGTCAAGAGACCGCCTGAGTTGCGTTAGTTGCATCATCTTTGAATGCCAGTGATAAACTTGTGGTTTTGTGACAACAAAACATGAGCATCTCACCTAAAACTGTCTTATCATTCATTGTAACCTTGTCCAGTATTCTGGATAGTATTCTACGCGTGTTGGTGGAAGAGACGAAAATTGAAGAACATGGCTTCAACCCTATCCAATGGTTCACGCTTCATAGAACAGCAGGAAAGAATGACTCTTGACAGCATCGCCAAAGCTGGTACATTCCGGTGTCCCTCAACTTATCCTACTTATATCCACATTTTGAAAGGTTAAAAAAGGTATTTTTTAACTTTGGAATATAGGTGAAGAGGATTACCGTGGCTCTCTCAATTTGAGTGCCCTAAAGGTTCCTGATGTGTCTTTGCGACCGGAACATTTAACTGGTAAGTATTTTATTTATTTTTTCCATTTTTATAGTTTAGTCCAAAACGTTTGATTTAAATATATATGGCTGATCGCCATTTCTATCAGCCTCTCAGGATTAAAGTAACCATCACAATTTAGATATTTTCGTGATCTCAGATATGACACCAAGTGCCATGGATTTTTGACATCCGTCTGCTACTTAAAAATAAAGTTTGCAGTTTTTCGTAGGTCTGGGAAGTTTTGCATCAACAAGCCTGTTTTAGGCATGATTTGGTACCACCCTTCATCATTAAAGTGATAAAGAACTTATGTCACATATATGTGATGGTGGGGTTGTTTTACAAATTCGTCTTTATTCTTTCATATTTTTTCCTTATTTTGGAAGTATTTGCGGATAATGTATGCTTCATTAATGCAGAAATGCAAACTTCTAGGCTAGCCAAAGATGGCAGCATTAATGCCATCACCGAGTCTAAAATGCCTTCCGCATTCCCTTGAACCACATCAGCGCTGATCTCCTACAGTTTTTGTACTTTGTCGAGGCGAAATACGAGTCTCAAAGGAAATTTTGGCACCACTTTTTCACAAAAGATACGTTCTTTTCAAAATCACGCCACTCAGAAACGACTTGTCTTGTACAACCAAAAAAATTGACGCATTAGCAACATACGTCTCGATGATGTGACACTGGTAGCAAAGGTGGTAGAGAAGCTAAAATTCATTTTTCTTCATAAATGTTTCACCGTCTAGTTGCTAAAATCATTTGTAAACCAAATTGGAATAGGGTCCAAATTGGGTAACTGGATGGACGTGAGGGTTATATAGATTAAATTGGAACCTCAGGGCAGTCGAGATACCATAGCAGCTAAAGAAAAAGTTGCTTTAATCATTGAGTAAGCACCATCCGAACTAAGTAATGATTCTAGGACGGATTCGCCTTGGCTAATCAAGAGGTCAAATACTAGCTCAGCACCTGCCCGCAGTACTGTCAAGTCAGGCGGCTTTATTTTTTAATTCCCACTAGTCCGTGGAATGTCTGTGGAAACACGACCAGCCGACTCGATGCTCTCCGCAGAAGGTGAGCGTTTTCTAGCCATGGATCAGCCACTTCAATACGCCTTCGAGGGCTACGACTCCAGTCCACCTCCAAATTACTTCTTTAACAGTACCAATAGTAATGGCAACCAGAGCTTCGATTTCTCCAAACGTGCCATCTGAGTATCTTCCATTCCATCTGGCCAGCCACTCACCGTGCTTTGTACAAATGACTCGCAGTGATGATTTCATTTTCTATATAAGTTAATAACAATCTGAATACTGTGCTACTTACTGCGATCAAAAGTAGCAGATGTGCTTCCAAGAAATCCGTCTTCATGAAGATGGTTTCCATTGTGCGAATGGCTGAGTACTCTGACAGTTTGCTTACTAGCACTTTTATATGGTAACCCATACTATTGATATATAACAGTAGCAAAGGCTCCCCAATGTTATATCCTAGGTGTCAGACGTAACCGAATTAGGTGACCTCCGCCTCTGAAATTTGATTAACACTTTTTAGTCATGTGTGGGCATCTTCACCACGGCCTTACAACAGCGGAGTGGGTATTTTTTAACTCTCCACCTTTAGAAGCGCTTTCCTTGGATCCTTTGCCAATCTTATTAATGATGCACAATTACTAGGCTTTGATAAATGGTTTGACTGCCTTTCAAAAGACCTAAGTTAATTTTTCTTAAAAATTTTCGAATCCTTCTGGAAATCATTGTTAATTCCTTAAAATCACAAAAGAAAATATTGAGTCTTAAAATAAGTACATTTAGCAGTATGTTACTTCTAGTAAATTCAGTGTTATTTCCCTTACTTGGATAAATATAATCGCTAGGAGAATCAGCATTCCCGAATAATCCAAGCAGAAGTTCATAGCGGTCTAAAGTCTCCCTTCAAGTTGTAGTAAGGCACATTAGTCTGGGAAGATTTATTCTCTCCGAACTAGAACAAAACTTCAACCCATGTAAATAAACAATGACTAAATCACTCCAAACTCCCTTTACATAATAGATAGGGTTTTGTCTCGACGTTCCAGATTATTTTCCAATGAATAAATCCTTAGTTTTTTATGTTTTAATGTGCATTTGACTTCATGAGCTCATCAGGTCTACACGGTTAACTTGTTTAGATCTCTGCCCAAATTTTCATAGGGTCTGGCAAGGAAAGACCTTATTTGGAAGTATTATTATAATCACAGTAGCATGATTTAGCGTATAGTAGACAGAGCCTCTTCCTTATTCAGTTTACTTTCCTCTATGTTTTCTGCTCCATTCTACTCTCGGATTCCTTTACTGTAAGCCTCAACATCTAAAGAGGACAAAATCGCAAATTTTCGAAAAACAATGCAAGTAATCAATAACTTATTTTATAACCGGGATCGTGTAGCAAACATTCAGGCATCCGCTGTTTGTTTATTTCCACAACAAAACTAACCATTTCGGGAGGTGGTGGTGGTGCCTGAGCTCTTAGGAGGATACGCTGATTCCTCCCCTCCTGTCGCCTACGCTCGGCCTCACGCTGCTGGCGGTGAAACTCATTGAGTCGAGTTACTCGTACTGAATGGCGTAATGTTGCCACGCGCGCTTCGGAAACACTTTCAGCCGCTGTCACTAAAGTGAGTAGAGTGGCAAGGTGGGCCTCGATTTGGGCGAATTGTGCCACTGCACTGCAAAGAGAGGATGGGGCAGAAAAAGTTGTCAATCCAGTAAACCGATTTGTATTCCGATTATGCAGTCAGTACTGCCGTCGCTTATACAGAGAGAAAATGGAATAATTCAGCTAAGGAATGAGCAATTAAGAGCTTAGCGGCTACTTTGATTGGAAAGGAAGGAAAGTGATCATTGCCAACTTTTTCGGCTCGGATCAGGTTATGAGCTTCTAGAAACGGTGGTAAGACGAATTGAAAAGTGAACCTTATAATTATTTTGATCGTGCCACACCTCCCACTTACTTTAATTTGCCTTCTTACCCGTCTGACACACGGACTTGAACAGTAAAATTGGTGGCAATTAAGACAGGTGAATCAGCCACACCCAACTGTACTGTTATGCCTTCAAACACCTCCTTGAGGGTTTCAAACTTCTCTGAATCATTCCGAACTTATTTATAAACTACCCACACTGACGATGCATTATGACAAGTGATTAAGCGTAATTGAGAGACAGAAGTGATTGATTCAGCACTGCACCTCCTGCGTGCATTGCATTACCTAACACCCTCAATCATCCAGACACTAAGTCGGTGTTTCCTAAAATAGACAGTTGGCAAACTTACATAGATGTTCACTGTTTCTTCATACTTATTAGCCATTTTCAAAGTAAATGCGCATTCTGAAAGGTTATAAACCGGTGCGGACTTGTGTAAACATGGACGGCGCCGTAGTCTCAGCTGCAGTACACCAAGCGTACAGCATGTGCATACATCCCTGATGGGTGGATTGGTGAAGTCTCTTAGGTTGTCATCATTCTCACATGTTCCTTGTACTTTGAATGACTTTAACTTTGTCACGACATATAGGGCGTGTCGCCACGTCACGCAAGTCAATGGACAGGACTCAGCATGTCTACAAATCGAGGCATGCTACTGGATGTCCGGAGATTCAACCACCGGCGTAAAGTTTTCATGTTGGAGCGTGGTGGATATCGCCAGCAGAATCATTTCTAATAATCGCATAGAATTCCCACCCTCTATCAGCAAAGATGCAAACGAGCCATCAGGCATTAGGAGTGGAGAAGGGGGGAGTTGAAGAGGAGGGTGATACATCTCACGAATAATCACCTCCATCTCCGCTTACCTAATAGGCCTTACTAATGTTTCTTCCGTTTTTTTTCCTTTTTGCAGATTGCATTTCTCATTGACATAGGTGATTTTTTCACATAGCTTTTCGAATTGTTCCTCCTCAGTTTTCATCTCCTTAGACCCTCTGCAAAATAATTTAACTTTGTATAATAATTGGTGAAAGTTCTATTTTTATATAAATGTCCGAATTTTTTGTACCACTAGGTTCGATGTACCCAATGAAACGTCTACAACAAGATCCTTTAGAAATTTTCGTTTCTGTGCTTAAGTTTTAGACGTCCCAAAGCACCTTAAGAGGCACTGCTTGATCATTATGTGGCCTGGGCCACCCTGTGTCCCCAGGAGCCCATTCAGCGGCAATGTACGCATAAGCCGAATCTCCCGCCTACTTGTGCGGGTCGGCGGCAGGAACATCAGCATAGAAGTCCCCATCTTGTTGATTAATTTGACAGACAACTCAACAGAATCCAAGCTCAAACATTCCAACAATGTATGACTTTGTGCCTGGAGAGGATTTCTTGTCTAACGTTAAATAGAGATGGTAGTTACTTAGAGAAGTGTTTCTTAAATAAACCATGTCTGTGAGGCGGATATGTTTAATTCACATTCACTCCAGTCATTCAACCAAAACTTGACAACTTAGAAGTTCATGCATGAGAGCACAACTAAAAATAGTCCCACCCACAAACTGATAATGTTTCCCTCTTGCTACCCTTTCCTTATTAGTTAATAGCGTAAAGACGCCTTAAACGTGCCAATACCCGTATCAAAGTCGAGGTCAATGAAAGTGACATAAATAAGTGGGAACGACACTACTCCTTGATCCAGCACTACAGTCAGTGGATGCGACACGTATCCACGTATTTATGGAATAGAGGGGTTTAATTCTGATGGGCGATTTAATTGCTGCTGGTATAGTAAGTACTAGAGGCATCTCAGCAATAAAAAAATGATAGGTTCTCCACCTACATTTCCTTACCAAACTCTTCCATAAATTCATTATCCTTCTTTAACACCACCGCCTTCAGTCGATTCATCTTCTCAACTAGATCTCTGACCTCATCGGCACTGTTATTTTTGTGTGGGCAGAGGTCATCAAAAAAAAGAAAGATACCTTTCAGTTTTAAGCATTTCCTCTTTTCTTCTCAGGGATTCAATTGTCTCCTCTGCGTCTTGGCAGTTTTGAATGAGTGAGAGGTTGGAGATCTCCAGATCTTTTAGTAGGTCTATAAGTTCACTGGACTCCTTGAAGCACTTATTCAAATTCTTATTGGAAAGAGAAGCATTTTTAAGACGAATTTTAACAAAAAGTGGAAGAAAATTGTGATTACGACTCGTGTAATTGCTAGTCAGTATGAGACTCGTTAATTTGAATTAAAGATGACGACAAAGCTTTCACCAAATTAATCCCAAAGGGATAGCGGCAGCAATATGTAAGGCTTTGATTGTTATGGGCATGATAATGCCTCAGTGGTATGTATTAACCATCATCAGGAAAAATTTTTCTCTCGTAGTCATCTCATAGCATCCATACCAGTTTAAAATACATGCAGTGCCTTAGACCACAATAATTCTCCTTAAGGAATGATGGCGAGAACTTCAGAAGCGACTCATGAAAAAATAACAAGAATTTGATGAGTTAAAGAAAAGCCAGATGCAAGTAGAGAATCCGTGTGTATCCTGCATCTTAGTAATGGAGGAGCCAGGCCAGCGCCCCATGTTGCAAAAATGACCATTTAAAATAATCGCTTGGAGTTTAAAACATGGTTCACGCCCTGAAAGTATTCCTTTTGCGAAGTTTATGAATTAGCAAGTTTATTTTAAAAAGGATGAGCTTACAAAACTTTCTTCTGAGGAACTTTCTCCATCTTCAACGGACGGTTTTTCCAACGGGGACCTATAAATATGTAAGAATATTTAAGTGTTTTTTTAAAGAAGCCAGGCAAAGTTGTGGTTTGTAAATAAGAAAATAAGATGGGGTAAGAAGAAACTCTTACGTATCTGGTGGTTTTACTTGTAACTGTCTTTGGAATTTAATCACTGCTTTTAACACCGTGCCTAAAACGTCAGCCTGCCTGTCAAAAAAAAGAAAAATTTACGATATTTAACTTCTAGAAACATCCTCAGGCAGGACAAGGGTGTGTTACTTTTCTTTTTATGAGCGAATGAACTCAATACAATGACTCGTTGTAACTTGTGGGGACATGTCAAATGTCTGCAACAATTTGTATGCATGCACTACTCAAAGCGGATGAAAGTACACCAGTCATTATCTTATCTGCTGTTTTGATGGATGGGATTTTTTGCTTGTGCGTCTTAGGGGTGCGCTTCCTCTGTAACATAAATGCAGAAGCTCCTGGTCGAATTTATTTCTGCATAACATTTGGAGAAGCTATGATCTGCGGCGAGAGATAGCATCACATGGATGTGGTTCCAATCAAGGATGAAAAGACCTTCCCTTAATATTTAGCACAGGGAAGCGTGTTGCTTAGAGACTATCCAACTAAAAGTGTCTCTCAGGAGGATTTAACATACGTGATGGTAAAACGATTCAAAAGAATAGGTGTCACATCGTGCATTTTGGGTTGTTTGTTGGCTGAATGACCGGAAGAAGTGGAATGGAGAATCGCATTTTAGGATACCCACCGCGGTGTTAGCTGATGGCCATGCCTGTTTTGTGACATAGACTGCAAAAAAGTGTTCACTGGGGACAATTCAGTTGCTAAAGATCTTTTCTTTAAATATGTCTAAACCAGAAAATATAGAGGAAAGCTTCGTCCTTAGGAGATACTACGATTAGCCAGTTAGCCACTCAAAAGGAAGTGTCATTCAATTTCCGGAAGAAAACTTTTGCGTAAGAAGATTTGCACCTAAGGATAGGGGAGATACTACCTCATCTCAACCTGGTCCTCCTTTTATGACATTCATTTAAATGGTTCTCATAAACTTTTCGTGAGATCTGGCAATTATATGATCAAGGAAATTGACAAGCTAGATTATATATTGAATTGAGAATGTAATACGACAAAGACAACACATAAAGATTCCGTCTGCGTAAGTCTGCTTATCTATGTCAAGTTACAAGTCAAAATAAGTCTATACAATTTGTTATATGATTTATGTGCAGACTTTCTTGGATTGGACATTCTCTTCGTCGTTGAAATCACCAGTTTTCACTTGAGAAAAATTACGAGAGCACATTTTACAAAGGAGAAAGTTAATAATAAGAGCAAATCTACACCTTTTTACGAGTACCTGTAGGAAGAGCATAAAAGCCTTTTCACGTTTCCTTAGATTGGCTTAAATCAATGCAACCGAACCTTTCATCTGGAGAACGTTTAGTGCTTGTGTCCATGCTTTTCGCTTCTTTTCGGAGATCTAAAAGCACAAATTCAAATAATTACCCAGTGATCTTTCTAAATAATGTATTTTATTATCGGAAATTGGTCATTTATCCCAGTACTCTATTCTAAGTTGTTCATAATAACAAAATCAGTCACCCGTCTTCGACTGTATTTTCCCATCCCCATTTTTCTGACCGTTCATTTTGACTAAAGATTCAAGAAAACGCTGATAACCGCGATAATCATGCAGTTTTATGTCATTTCGACATATTTCCGCCTGCAACTGCAAATACTGCGCATTGAGAAGCCTAAACTCCTCAGTTTTTTCAATCCGCTTTTTCGCTTGGTTTTCGGCCCTATTCAAAGAAAGTAGGAAGTGAGGCATCTATTCTGCTCACAATAGTGTAATTTCAAAGATTTGCAAGTATATTATAGTCAGCCTAAACTTATTAATGTTAGAATCAAAATCTGGATTGGAAATTCTCCTGATTCTCTTAGGAAATACACACTTAATGATCGCCATTAATGCACCCTGAGGAAAGGTAAAAAATGCTCATATACCCCTCTACATCAGGCATTTTACTTAATGGAAAATTAATGAGACTATGCGAGTGCTTTTAGATACCGTATGATTGCCAAAATTAAGGCTTTTTCGCTTTCGTTGACGCTTTCCTCAAATTCTGCTTCGTTGCGTTCGAATTCCTTAATATCAGCATCCAATTTCTGCCTCTCTTTGGTTATCAAGCGTCGCATATTGCATATTTCTTCTATCCTTGTGTTAATTGAGCATTTCAACAGAGCCATCTCACGTCTTTGCACAAGGTATTGTTGCAGAGACTGCTTTTGACTTTTAAGATCTAAATAATGAAGTAAATTGCTCACCCAGGAAGGTGAAAAATATCACAATTAAAGATTTCTTTTGGACGCAGTGGATTCCCCATTGCCTATTGCAAATACATTTGATTATCTCCCTATTATAATCATTGTTTGAAATACGTGTAAATTTATCAAAGTCAAAAACAACAAGGGTGGATTTTATGTATGAGATGTTTTCTAAGTTAAAGTTTGACCTCTTAAAACATATATTTGGTTTAGATCCAGACAGGCTAAACCGTTTCTATCTATCATTTAGGTTTCACCTTTATTCGTGTGGTTTTGAAACATGGCCCTGACATGAAACTAAAGGGCTGCCATGGTGACTGCATTCTTAGTCCACATAAGCAAGCAACACAATTTTTTTCTTGCGGTAACTATCAAATACAGTGTTTTATTTTCACAAATTTCAAGATTATTGCACTTTGGGCTATTTATTATAGTTGAACTGGGGGTTTTGCTTAATGGGTAAAAGAGCATCTCCATGGGAAGAATCGAACACCAGCTAGATTGATATGTAATACGATAGTGGCTTATCCCTCGGTTCTGGTGAGGCGCCAATTTTGTACTTTGAACTAGCCCCCTTGTACCTCGCTGGGTGGGCTGGCCTTTTGGGCCATGCCAATAGCCCAGACACCTTCTCCGTGCTGAATATATATATTCTGCCCTAGTATTGTGTCTTCTTTCGTCTTCAGGGAGTCTCGGGACGCTACAGATATTAATAGCTAAGTTACAGGAGTAGCAAGGTGCTGCAGGTAAACAAATATGTCTTCGCATCAAGGAGAATCAGCGAAATAGAACTAAAATGTGATTCTCGGGACACTATGTGCTGCTATTCTAATCCGCAATTGGAAATATTTTTATCTGGAAACATTGATGGGTTCTTATCGTTTTGCTCAGACAATTTATTGGAAAATATCCGATACTCGGAGGAGAAAGTGCATACTTTGGGACTTACTGCAGTTAATGGCAAATTTTATGTTGAACTATGAATGCATATTTTTGAATTCGTGGTATCAAGGCAGTACTGGCAGCTAATTTTGGAAGTATTTTAGCTGCAATAGATTATTAGATGTTGCTTTGTTTAAACAGTAAACCGTTATCTATTTATCTCATAATAATCAAGACATTTTGTTTAAATCCGCTCGCGTGTGTTCAAACACTTAATGCTCCATTTCACTTACATGTTTCACCCATTGGCGTCGCCTCCAGAATGATGTTCTAGGAAACTGATTAACCAGAACTCCATCACGGTTTTTATGCGCGCGCTCTTGTCGTAAGTTTGATAGCAAATTATCTACTCGGTTCAGGCACAAAATGTACCCCAGAATGTTCATCTGTACACTCCCCTATCCCTCCGATGTCACAGCCCAGTTGTCAACGTACATTGACGCAGTTTTCAGCCACTTTGGAGAACTGCTCGCCTCCTTCCAACTCTTTGGAGGGCTCCCCATCGACTATCTCGCCTGGCACCGTATTATCTCCAAATGAGAATGATGTCGATTGTGACCTGCTTCAAGGTAAGTGTCTTTCCCTTACTTCCTTGCCCCTCTAGACGATGCTTCAGAAGATGACAGCTTTTCAAACAAGTCCTCTTGCTTCACGCCGCACTTTCCTCTTCCCGAAGAACTCATTGATTTTGTCAATTCATACGCATTCTCTGATAAAAACCACGCCTCTATTGAGGAAATGCTGTGTCATACTCTTCATCTCCCGGGTACACTTTCTTCATCTGACATTCTCAGAAATTCGAATTCCTCTCCCCCTATTTCCCAACAATCCTGTAAAAAGTCTCATCCGTCTTCCTCTTTTCATCGATTGCACCATGTCGCGGACGGGGATCGACAGTCGAAAAAGCGCAAACTGAATCGAGATGCAGCATTTCGATATCGACAAAAAGTAAAAGTGAAGAACGAAAAGTTACAAGGCGAACTGAATGCGGCTATCCAAGCCTTCAAGGACGCTCGCAAGTTGTATGAAATCGCGCGTGGTGCATTTGATGCTCTCAAAAAAGTTGTTGTTGACATGGTCGTTGCTAATGTTCCATCTTGTCATCAAACTCATTCTATCTTGTATTAATCTTCTTTCATCACGTTAAATAAACCTGGAATCATTTTGGCACTGTATGATCAAGCCAACATTCGGTGCCAACTTGTTCCTTTGGTACTTCTGGTTGGCCCTTTTGGTTGGTTAACCTGGGACAGGGGTGATAGTTCTGCGGTTTATGGTCCGTCTTCAGGTGCGTGCCTTTTTGTGAGTCAAAGTTGGCTTGGGTGCTTGTTGTCATGCCTCTCGCCAAAGGGTGGTTTGTGTTGTTCATGCGTCGCTAGGCGGCAGACGCGCCAAGTAGGTGTGTTGGCGCTCCTTGCACAGTGGGCTCCTAACATTGTGCTCTTGACTCTTGTGTATCCTTTCTAACTAAGTGGGACGATGAGAATTCACTACTTCTCAATGCAAACCGAAGTATCAAGCGGGAAGAAGGGCTACTTCAACATGCTCTCGCCTCAGCTGACGTGGCGAAGCGTTTATAATGCACGCGCTTGTGCCTGCCTCTAGTCACGGTTGGCACACTCAATTAAAGCTTAAACTTATTATACACTCATATTAATGGGGTTGGGTGGTTCCGTTTTGTTATTTTTTTCCTGTTAACATGACACGGTGCATAGATGCATCGCGTTTATCAGTATGTTTCCTTGCAGGTGACTAGTGTCTCGGCAGAGGAATGTTTCTCAGCCCGCCTGTAGAATGCTGCTCTTGTAGTCTTTTGTCATCTCTTTTTTGGAGCCCAGAGCCAGCAGTGTTTATTGTAGCATGAGTACTCGCGTTTCCCAGGTCAGTACTTATATTTGTCCAGTTGTCAAACTTGTTGATTTTTACTGACCTTTTGAACCTAGCCATCAATTCTTCAGCCAACTTCTTCCATGTAATCAGCTGCTGCATTTTTTCCATATTTGCCAAGAATTTTTGAAAATTTTTGATGCCATTAACATTATAAGCGAGGGTAGTGGATACGTTTTTTGGTGAGGGCAATTTGCAACTACCTTGCTTCCCGTTTAGGAAGGAACTGAGTAATTCATCGCCATGGTGATTGCTCTATTAAAAAAGGTACATGACTTTACACTTCCTTAACTTTTTCCAGTAAATTGGGAAAGCTTATTCCCCAGCCACGTATTCTCAACCGAGAACCAAAAACTCCGGAAAATCCCTTCTCATGGAGCTGTCGACGAGAAAGCAAAAAAAGGCGTGTTTACATAGTTCAATAAAACTTATGTGACGCACAACAAGTTGGCAACAGCCATACCTCCGCCTTCTTTAAGCACACTCTGTGGACCCCTCCCCAAAACTATGGACTTCATTGGATCGATTTAACCTCGTGGAAGTTGCAAGCGGACACGGAAAATCATGCCATCATCGGTGGGCTCCAAGAAGCCACGAAAAGCCGCCTCGAAGACCTCCAAAAAGACACGATCTAAAGCCACTTTAGAAGACGTGGATCAGTCCACTCTTGATGTGGGAGCGTCCGAGAGTCGAAATACCTTCGGGGAGGGTGGGTTAAATGGTGATGAAGAGGGAGCAACGGAATATCAGATGGCGATGGAGGGGGATGAGCTTCAGAGACACTCAGAAAACAAGGAGCATGAAAACATCGTGACTGGAGGAGCTGAAGAAGCGGAAGACGATGAATTTCAACGAAGTAGTATTGAGGGTCCAGCACCAACGCCTTTGTTGGAGGACGGTTTTAATGGTGTTTCTCAACCGAACGATCTGGAAGTGGCACTGAAGATGGCTCTGGAGCGCCTAGAAAATATGCCGATAGTGGATTTTTTGCAGAACATCTCCAAACAAGCTGATGTTCACGCACAGGCAGTGTCATCAGCGAAGGAAATTGCCAACGATTTTGTTGCCAATGCCGCGGATCTAGCTGAAGCTATGCAAATGATCCTGCAGTACGATCAACTCATGTTAAAAAAATTGAACCTCACAAGTCCTTATGATTTCGGTGTTAAGCCCAAAACGGTTGAAGGTGAGTTGAGCTCGTGTACAAAGGAGGCAAATCTTCCGTCTTGTGCTTTGTTAAGAAATTACTCTGTCAGCTGATGTTTTAATTTGTCTGCACATCTGTATTGCATCAGACGTTAGCTCTAGTACCCAAAAAGCTTTAATACAGAAAAGTGTGTTTGTGCAGTCTATTTTACTTCATTGTTAGTGGTAGTTTTTTTAGGGCTCTAACGATTTAAGCATTACTGGAAGTGAGATGCGGCCCGTAAAGAGGCTATGACAAGACCTCCTCGCCGACTTGATGTAGCATGCACGCAGTACGGAAAGCTGCCCTGATAAGCAGTGTGCGGCTCAGCATCCGAAATAAGATGTCCCAAGTTTTGAGAGATTGTTTACGGGGCTGACTGGTCTGGGGGACCACCACGATCTGAGTGCAGCCCTGATAGATGCACGAGCGATCTTTGATCCCTTCTCGCGACTCAAGCGACCCAATGCTTGAGTGTTTAATTAAGAGTTTCACTACTATTTGAATTTTTCTGTAAATGATAGATGTCAATCTCAATCAATTCAGTGGCGCACTAGATGGTTTTTAATCATTTAAGATAATTGAAGCTTGCCTACATCCCTTTCAGAAACTCGAGCAGTAATGATTGACCGAGCCCAGAAGATGTTGGACCTGGGTCAAATGCAATACGATATGAGTCACCAGATCAGCAAGACTGCAAGACCACTAGTTGACTTCAGATTTGAGGCCTGTGACAACTTCAACGCTGTACAGGAAAAGATATCATCTATCAGGGTGTCTGAAGAGGCGCGAAAAGAAGCTCACTTAACCAAAGTGGCCAAAGAGGAGGTGGAAGCCGAAGCAGCTGATGAGGCAGCACCAACTGCTGGCGCCGAAGGAACTGAAGGCAGTGCCAAAGCCACTAACCCTACAGAAGGAAACGATCCATCGAAAGATGGCTCTAAGAACGAAGCTAATCCTACCTCTGGCAATTAATGTTCAACCTGTGCCGTTGTACAGATTCTCTTAAAGCTTTGAAATGTTGCAAGTCGTATTCATAATTACTCTCCAGTCTTGCATTAACCCGGTCTGGTTGAGTGCCATCACCATTGACAGGTGAATTTAGAGGTGAGTTGTAGGGTGGTTCGTATGCTGCGTATGTGTGGTAGATTGGCCTTTTAACATCTGATTAGTTAGCCCATACATCTGGAGCACATCATTCCAATTTGGTCTTAATCAGCCAATCATTTTTCCAGCTAAAACGGGTAGACTGTGATGAGCTGAGTGCATTTATCATCTATTAGCTGACCCAAAATACTTCTTTAAAGCGATTACACAATCCAAACGTTATTCAAATGTCTATGGAATGATGTGACAACTTATTCATAACTTATTCATAACTTTGCCGTAGAAAGACTGACTTTTTTAAGTTTCAAAAATGTCCGATACATGCATTTCTGCTTGATAATGCAATAGCATTGTGCTGTAGGTCCGAAGGCATATGTTATTCTCAAGCATTTAGGGCATTAGATAATGACCTCATACGTGGGCTCACACGAAATCCATTAACTGAAGTTGATAAGATGCCAAAAAATATCCCATTTATCCACTCATCCATCAGCTTATTCGCTCTTCCAATCTATCCCTCTGGCTTGCTTTCCCTTTTATGTCTTCATAATAAATAAATGAAATACGGCAAAACCTACTCTAGCAATTTGAACTCAGTGCCAAGACAGAATGGTCTACTGCCAGTGAGTCAGAATTGTCCAAAACAAAGGGGATCGCTTGTGATGCTTCTGCGACCAAAACACCGTCAACAATGAATGAATTTGGAGGAAATGATGTCTTTAGAAAGACTAAATAGATGAAACTGGGAAGCTTCAAGGCAGTAAGAGGAGTCACCTCATAGTACTGATTGGCATTTTGGAATTTCTTATTCCAAAAACACCGCCATCAACGAAAGTTTCGTTCCTTGAGCGACTTTATGGTAGGTTATGGGTGACCTGATTTGATATAGACCAGGAGTCAGCACTGCCGAGATCGCTAATGACAGATTTTCTGACGCAAGGCCGCCCAACAAAGTGATGTGCTGCTGATCTTCCCACCACTGTAAATACAAATAGATACCAACGGGTTTAAGTTTTGATAGTTGGTTAAAAAGAACCGTTCCTCGTCATCACACGCTGTTGTAGACAGGCGAGATACACTCACTTCTTCTTGTTCATCATCTTTAACGACTTGAGAATTGGCTCAAGACATGTGCCAGCTATTTAAAGTGGAGAAATTGAAGTTCTAGGCTAACTTGATTTTCCGTCGTGAAACAAACTTAGAAATTCACATAACTCTCTTGTAACAACGCTCAAGTTCAAGTTGAATTCCTGTTGACACACGATCTCATACATCATTACTTTGCTAAAGATGTGAGACAGAATGTGGAATGTGGGCACTCTAGGGTGTAGTCTTGCCTTGATCTTCTTTCCCCATTTGTAGCCGACTTAAGGTCACTTAGACGCCGACCCAATGATGGACGCAGCCGTGAGGTCACAGAGCACACCTAAAGCGACGTTCTATCTACCTCTATACCTCTGTCACATGCCACGCCATGAATAACTTGCTTGAATCTGCACGTCAAACATATGACACGTTTAACTGAAAGAAAATATATGTATCTAAAAAGAGAAGAAGTAAACAACTGTAAAAGAACAACATTGGACCTGCGGTGATCGACTTTCCCTGACATCGGTCTGATCTACCTGGTCCCCAGCGATTTGGTCTTCATATGCTGATGAGGGGTAATTCATGATACCCAAACCCAAGTTCAAAATCAAACGTTAAACATTTTAAACTTCAGGTCAAGGCTGCTTTTTGTCGTTAACGATGAGAGAGGGAACAGTGGAGAATGCGTATATTTCACTCACTCATTAATGCGGTACTGTAATTGCCATTTGATGTGTATCGGCCATATTTGTATCCTAGGGCTGAGGAGTATTCCTTTCTAAGGGTGGTACATACAACTAACTCCATCTGTCACACTGACTACTCCTGCGGTTTCTTACAAGAACTGTCATTCCTATGTGGTTGTCATGGCAAAACAATATGGCAAATTAAAATCGCGGTTACACATGATGAATTAGAATATCAAGAAGGTCATATGGCCTTTTCTTTGATCCCTATAGGATACGCAGAAATAGCCATATTAAATGTAAAGAATGCTGAGTTTAGCCGCGAGGGTGAAGTAGGACAACGCTTTTCACGTTTCAAGGTTGAAAGTTTAAAGGCGTTAATAATCCAAACAGTTGTTCAAGTCAAACCAGGGCTTATTTTCATCTCCATATTTTGGCATTTTTTTACATGACGGTGACATTCGTGGGAGTAAACAACAAGTATCATCGACCATTCCCTCTGGTAGTCTGTGCAAATATCTTCTAAATGAGTGTATAAAAACTGGGGCCCATGGATATTTACACGAATCTACAGAGGGCTTTAAGCGCCAAACGTAGTGATAAGAAGGCTGGTAGGCAGAGCAGTTGGGAATTCGCTTGAATATGTCTGTTGTTCTGTCTATCAATCAGTCTAGATGGTTATGTATCCCGATCCACATTGCAGCCATGAATGTCATGACCTTCTATGAAACTGCATGGGAGCCAAGTACCTTGTGGAAATGGCAGGCACAGTTACTCACGCACATTTTGATGTAAACAATATCACAACTTTTTATCTCTAAAGGAGTAGATAAGGCAATGAAGCAGTTTGGCCTAGGATGATCCAATTTCATTAATTAATTTTTGCAGAAGTAAGAGTCCATGTGGAAAATGAAATCAGTCTGTAGCCTTGAAGTTTTCTTGCGGATCTTTTGTTCGCTTAAGACCCTTGATTGTATTTCAACAATGTATTCAAATAGGCGCATAACATGTGTGAAATTATCAACCTATCTTCATGTTTGCAGTGGAAATGAAGGAAGGAGAGGCAAATCAATAACTCAACACCGACTTTGAGTGTCTACACACGTGGTCCAAGTTCACCTGTCAAGCTGTTAGCTTGTTTAGGCGTTACCTGCTTCAAAAATGTCAGAAACGGCAGACTTACGATCATTCACTTCAGGGTTGAATGAGCTAGAAGGTTATGCGGATTATGAAGAGGAAGAGCAAGAATATAACGAAGAAGATGAGGAGGAGGAGGAGGAGGAGGAAGAGGAGAAAGATGAGACGATACAAAATGAGGAATCACAATTTCTCGATCCGACCTACCTCAACAACCAGGTTTTCTACCGTGACCTTCCTCCAAACATGACCCCTGCTATGCTCCGGAGAATAATATCAGTTGAACTGGAAAGGCTAAAAGGTATGCAACCATCGGAATTCGTTGAAAAAATGGAAGAATTGAAACACCTTCATAATCAGATCTACGAGACAGCTGATAAATTTATTAAACAAGTGGTATCGCAAATCCCTTTCATTACACCCATTTTCAAACATGTGAGTGAGTATGATCAACAGGCCTGTGATAAAGTTCTTGCTGCTGCCGACAAGGATTGGGATAATGCCGGAATCACTATTGAAGGTAAACGCTCATCCACTGGTTTCCCTATTCAATGGTCTTAGCTGTTTAGGTAGAGGTGCTACTACTTAAATTCTACTAGTAGAGCCTAGTGACTGATAAGCTGCAAGTAGGTCTCATAAATCATGTAACTAAGCGGAGGGAATCTTATAAATGTAGGAAACGAAGCAAAATTTTCGTCCGGGATTTCCTACGGTACCCTCCACGAATGCTATAGAATAAGCTGTGGTAGAAGTTATTGAATATTTGGAGCAAAATTAAACGCAGGCATGCTTAAATCGCATCTACCAGCTTCACAACAAAATGTTCCGCGGAAGCATACTTCCGCCTATGACTTAACAACTCAACAAGTTACAAGCTGTTCTGGTGACAAGTCTTGCCTAGATCCACACGAACTTGATTAGTTGCCTACTATAATTTTTCACGCAATCAATGGGTATGTTAGTCAGGTCAAAATTAGAATCCGTACTCACATTTATTGTTGATTTCGCCTTTTGAAGATAATTTATAGTGATCAAAGCATTTTAAGAAGACAGCGAAATTCATGAATGGCTTACTGATCTTCAATGCATTAATCGCTCTGCAACTTCTGCGTGAAAATCATCACTTAATTATTGTATGAAATCGCTATCTGCCTCAAAAGATAATCAATTATCTCTTTCGGGTAGCATTGTACGAGCATTTAAATATGTCTCTTTACAGACCGCGAGGCTCTATTAACCAGTCTCAAAGATCGCATGGTAGAATCTGCTCAAATCAACTTCGACTTCACTCACCAAATTAGTTACATTGCCAGCCCTCTGACTGTTTGGCGTCTGAACGCATGTACAGCCGTCTGGGCAGGCAACAACGAGTTGCTGAATGCGCACAAAGTTACGCCTTTCCTATTAGACGAGGCGGAGACAGGTAGACGACAAGGGAGGGAGGAGGAGGAGTTGGCTCAAAAGGGAGGGGTACCGGGCGCAGAAGACCCTGCGGCAGTGGCAGTGGAAGAGGAGGCAGAGGAGGCGCAGCGAGAAGCGGATGCTGCGGAGCGGGCGAGATCGGCGGAAGCGATGTATGTGGAGGGACAGTTGGATCCGGAGGAGATCGCCTCAGCAGAGCGACCGCCACTTAAGGAGTGGATAAAATATGTGTAAGAAGGAGGTGTCTGGCCTGTTCTCTGCCTAAACATTCATCAGTGAGTGGATTTGATGCACTACTGTATTTATGTATGTTCCTCAAACAATGTTTTACTGGACAACCTATGAGCTTTTATGGCCAATCAAAACACAGGAAATCATACCACTACATCATCGTTTTGTGATTAGTCACCCCTAAATCCAGTTAAACGTGTCTCTAAAACCTTGTCTAGCTATACAATTGGAGAGGGAGCAGAACAGCGGGTGATTTGCTACGTTCGTGCTCCTTCAGACTGTCTGGTCAGCCGAGACAGGCTGATTTGCAGCTATGCCAATACGTTGGCACAGTGGCCCGATCTGCCCGGTAACGCCGAGGTTATTGGCAGCTTCATCTGCATCCGTCCCAGGCATCCCAAACTTATTTGCATTTTGGCAAGTCTGTGAAACACTTTATCAACTTCTACAAATAACTACCTCTCGTAGCGTCTGATTTAGATCTAGGAAATTTCAGCGCAGAATGATTGTTTGGTATGACTGAACCATTCTGCAGCTGCCTGCCTGCCTACCTGTCTTCGTATCCGGCATGCAATAATTTTTCGTATTTGTAAGTGCATGCATTCTACTAAGCCCCCACAGAAGGGTTCGCCTATTGTGCAATTTTGTCACATGACAGACTTAACGTCTTGCTGAATATTCACAGGAATGACTGCTGTGTTGTAGGCTGGGAGCCACTACTACCCGAATCGTCACTGCCAGACGCGTGTGCGACTGTGGAAAGTTGCCAGAATTCGACTTATTGCTGGGGGCCGAACACCCCTGTATCGCACTATTCTGTGTCCGTCCACTTGGTTAAGGTTATTTGGATAGACTCATGACGCAATGCGCGATATTGAATTCTTCAGTCAATACTAGATTTCTGGACTTTCAATCCTTCCCTTTATAACAGGCCGACCGCAAAAACCTGGTGGACGGGATTCCAGCTCACGTGCTTGAAGAACCAAGTTAAACGCTTTTCTGAAGCTGAGAAGCGTGCTTCTTGTTAAACATGCTGTGCCGCTTTTGGAGGCTTAGTATGGGTACCAGAGGGTACCATCGAGATAAGGTTGGAATTTTTAACGACCGTGGTGGGAAACCACAAATAACTATCTGTTCCTGATCATATGCTATCTTTTGTGAAGTTCACAACTCCTGAGAGAACCTAAACCTCGGTGAAAGCAGTGTCCTGTATCCTATGAATTTCGCATTTTTCAATCGCATTCTAGCGCTTTTTCTTCTTTATAGCCAAATGAGCCCTGGATTGTGGGCATTCCACATAAATATGGTAAGAATCCTACCAGAGAAGTGGTTGTCTTCACCACGGAGGCTGGAGAATCGGGACCAGAGAAACCGAGGTTTCGGAAGATATTCGACGCTAATGTAGGTTCCAAACGTACTGTTTACGTGGCATGTTTCCCTATTTCCACATGGATTTCAATGTAAGAAATCAGGGCGAAAAACTAGGCCATGAAATTTAACCATTGAAATATCTAGAGTAACTGACACGAATGCTGGGGAAAGACTCCAACTTGGAAGCGATTGATTGAAGACGTTAAGAGACATGGAAATGTGGAACAACATCGCTCTCATTGCCTATACTTCAATGTCATTCACAAAGATGTTCTAATAAATTGAAACAAGCTTCAAGGCAGGCACAAAGATGACACGGTGAGGAGAGTTTTACATTCAACGTCTCCAATGCATCTGCCATACTTGACAGACTTCATTAAGGTATACCTGAAGTCTGAACGATGTTGTGCAGTGGGATGGTGTAAAACCTATTGCCTTGGTTTTGTTGGTATCTTCGCCGTCTTAGAGCATTCTACCATTCACAGAAGATGCCTTTATTCTTCTGTGATAATCCTTTTGCGTAAGAGATAAAAGGTGTCGCATCACGAATATGGGGGTCGTGCTTGTGGTCTAAGTCCTTTCGAGGTCTCCGGTGCAGACGTCTATTACCGACGCGCAAGGGCAAGCATAAAAAGTATATTGAATGCGTATGCGCGCAGACGTTAGCTAGCGAAGACTGCCTGAGTCCTCGGTGGTCTCACCCACCCGTAATTATATTTACTGATTCACCTTGCCCTTATAGCGCTCACCAGCACACTCAGGGCTCATCTGTACATGTCAGGCCATTAAGAGGGAATGAGTGAGATCACCGACTTTCTAGAATGTCCAGTAGCTAGGGCTGGCGATGGCAACTTCTAGATATTTGACCAGGAAAATCCTTTACCTGGGGCACAGAAAATTAGCATGTCGAGATCACCTTGCAGTAAGATTTACGTGGGTGATATGAAAACAGATCGTTGACAAGCGTCTTTAACTGAGAGGCAAAAGCTATGGCAGATTCCTAGGCAAATAAGTGAATCATGCTATTCATTGAGTGAGTGTTTTGCAAGGTTGATATCTAAAAAGTTGAACGGAAAGTAGTCCATCGACATAAAAGTAGGATCCCAGCTGCCTTTCCGAAGATAGGGTTAATTTAAATAAATCCCTCGTCTGCATGTACAGGAGGACCCAGAGCCTCCTCAATCACCCTGGGTGGATCTTCAGACTGCAGACATGGCGTATGAAGACTCGCGGTACCTGGAATTTAAACTGTCACGTCTCGTCGCACCCATTGCCTTGGCACCCGCAGCTCGAATCCGTCGTGATATCGGAGAATTCGGTCGAGGGGGTGGTAAACTCACCTCACTGGTGGATAAGCGAGTTATGCTGATCCTTCCCTCTGGAGCGTTAAAAATCGCCTGCACCTACTCCATTCAGGTAAGGTATGATTAATGGCTTGAAGCGGCTTCATTCGGATGCAACTGTCTTTGTCTTGTTTGCTGGCATGCTAAGACATGAAGCCTTATTACTTTCACCACCACCAATACAACTATAAACGGCCATACCATTCCTTTTTTCCACAAAGGTTCAACCCATCAGCCAGCATCATGCCCATCTCCTTCGTGATCAAAACTTGTCCTTCATGTCCCAGTTCATAGCCTGCAGTCCACTCGTTATCCTCAGTGAGTTCATTGACCCCATGTAACTTGAAAGCTATAATTATATTTCCGCCGTCATAGTAAAGACTGTCATTGCCTTTTGTAAGCCGGATCAAAGAAGATTCTCTTTAAACCGGGAATATTCACTCTACCCCTGACGGATGCCAATCCATCCAATCAGGTGATCATTATGTCCAATGCCTCCATGCCTGATGCCTTTTTGGGTCACAAAAAGCCCAAGGGTCACAGAGAGGCCAATTCTGAGAGTGAAGGTAAGTCCTGTAGGGGACTTTTCAATCAGTGAGGGAGTGCTTCTCATTGTGCCTGATGTGATTGGAGTTTGCCTACTCTACAAACCGAGATTAACTCTGTCTCAAGTCTCGTGGCATGTCTAGATGTAAATGCCAGTTTTGTCAACTGAGAAGGGGAAATCATGGAAGCCGACCGAGTGAATGGGTGATTCATGCCATTCGTTAACGATCGAGAGTGGACTTCAAGTACTACCGCTTTGTTTACTCCTTTCACCCACTTTATGAAATAATCCCGTACATTTTGGATTGTCTGGCTGGCTGGCAGAAATACGATTAGAATTGTTTTTTTTTTATTCCAACCTTCGTTAAGCTAGCACACCCGTTTCACATTTCCCGGTAACATTTCACAGCATTACTAAAAGACTGGTTGCTTTGTGTCCGTGTATGTTGCAAACTGCAGACTGATTTATTCCCTTATAGCAGGTCGAACGGGAACACCTATCTATTCACCACTCCACACGAATTAACTCTAAGGCATGGAAGAATACTTGCTTAGAAGAGGTCGGGATTATCCACAGTGACATTGAGAAAATAAGATTAAAGACAACTGTCCTCTTAATTCCTAGCTCACGATGGGGAAAATGGTGATGATGATGATGATGAGGAGGAGGAGGAGGAGGAGTCTGAGCATTTTAGTGAAGGCGGTAACAGCCCTCGTGAACTGGATCCGTTCCAGCGTTCTCTCCTTCTACCCAAGTTGCTTGCAGGTGCCAATTCTAGTCATTCTGAGGTCAATCTGGTCTACTCTGGTATAGAAGACTCTAACTGGAAGATTTGGGACAATGTGGACCTTGTGGAGACCAAAAATGTCGATATTTGCACCTTCAGCTTCAATCGTATTATTCCTCGAAAGTAGGCTATCTTCCACTATCAGAACTACATCTTTTCTTCGGCACAGTCATCTAATGCATTTTTAACATTTTCTGACGCTTATCAGGGCAGCATTGTCCTTAACTATGCGTACCTATAAAATAAGGAGTCTCCGTTTGGCTTATACTTCGTTTATTCTAATTACCAAGGTGTGTCTGAAATTCTGCCATCTTTCTCCCAAGATTCATGG
>NW_020170416.1:106466-111265 GCF_000524195.1 Echinococcus granulosus | reverse complement strand
CAATCCAAACGAGGACAGTTGTCGACAGCGATAGTCTGATTCAAATGGCTCAGGTGTTGGAACGTAGCCTCTCTCAGCGCATTGTCTTTGCCTGCCTACGACAAAACAAACAGCAGCCGAGCCGGGTCTGCTTTGCCATCTGCCTCACACAGGACCTTGAAAAGATTCTGAGTCAGATGGCGGCTAGGGGGTTCACAGAGGGCGGTAAACCCATCGGTCCACTGTTTGTCTACGAGAGGCAACAATTTGATGTCGCGTTAAAGGGCAATATTCGTCCCAAGAGAGAAAGCACAGGACGCAGCTCTATTCAACTGGACACGGAGAAGGGGAAGATGAGGATAACTTTTAACACATCGCTGCGAAATGAGTACACTGTGAGTTCTTGAAGTACCGTCATTTGACTCCTTGCAGGAGACAAAATAGAGCATATCAACCATAAGTATGGGCAGCTGAACTGCACTACGGTCCATTTCTTCTCTTTATAACAGGTTGAAGTAGAAGAATTTGATTCAAGCGCTCAGGTGGCTTGTGAGAAATATCGAGGGTTCGTTGAAATCTCTTACAAGCAGTTGACCAAGGTCTCCGTAAAGCGAGGCAAGGGTAGAAGTAATCCCGTGGGACAGAAAAAAAATTCAATGGAACTTCAAACGGTTCTACTATGCCAACTTCTCGTAACATTACCCAAAAAGGCGATCGAGGTTGACGTGGATAAGAATATCCTCTCTTATCGCTTTGACTCCAAAGGTGAGCTCAATCTTCAACTACAGCTAATAAGGACTTCTTGATTGTTTATGCAAATCCTACGTCTTTGCAGATGCCGTGACGAATGAAGTACTTCAAGAGCTAGCTCAGAAGCTCCCTGGTGAGACTTGGAGACGGCTGGGTGTGGCGCTGGATCTTTCTAGGACTCAGCTTCAAGCGATTGGAGGAAGGGCTGACTCCTCCAGAAAGAACAGGGCTCTGACGATGCTGAGAAGTTGGATTAAAAACCTCGAACTCAGAGTGAATAGGGTGAGCAATCCGCCATACTTAAATTAGATTTTGTATGAGTGAAGGAAACCACTACCGCTACAATCTGTCAGATTATAACACTACTGAAGAAGTTATTGGTACGAAGCTAGATGGTGCCAATTTTGACTGTCAGCATGAGCGGTATCATTGTTCGACGACTACTTTACAGTAAATTTGCATGCTTTAATATTGGACTTCGGATCTAAGGAACATCCTACAGCCACCTAGACCCAAATTATACACAGAGCAATTCAACGCCCACTACAAACACATTCCCCAACAGTTTGGCAAGCAGTTGTACCAACTTTTATCGTAAATCAATTGGCTGGGCCCAAAGTAACAAAACAACCTGAAGTTCTCCCAATTTGCCAAAAGTATTTCTATTCCTCCGATCTTTTGAGCAGTAGTTGAAGTACCGGTACCATGGTAGAATAATCAAACATCCGACTCACGCTGATCAGTCCCCCCGCCCCCTCCAGGATCCTAGCATGGATCCAGGGGACCCGTCTATACTAATTGCGACAACCGATCGCTGGACGAGTACCCATTGGCGCTTCTATTATCTAAAGAGCCATTCTTCAAAAAGACCACATTTATCTAGAATAGTCTACCTAGCTTTCTAATTCCTCAAGCAAGCTTACCTTTCCTCTCCCCATCTAGAGCGAAAAGCTGAGAGCAGCCCTAATCGCAATTGGCCGCAGTGACTTGGCCGGTGACCTTATTTCCCACGAAAAGGCCGAATTCACTACCACTCCCTCGTCTGTTGGTACGCCTATTCTCGCCACCCCGCCCATCACGTATTCCTAGTAAAAGAGACTTTCCAATACACTAGACCACACTACCATCATCTGAACAATCTCTCTGTTACCAAGGGAAAAAATGAAGACAAAGAGACAGAAGATTGGTGGTCTACATTTCTCTTTACACGGAGTCCAGTCTACCTGATCAGGTGACACGCATAGACCGGTAAGGAAAGGAATGGAAAAGTTACACATCCAAATTAACACCGAAAGGTGTAGTGAGACAGTGAAAAAGTGATCATCCGTTGGTTGTAAATGGATTACTGATGAGGGAAGGACGCATTGGGTAAGTTTGAGGAAGTTAGCCGTACTTTTCCTAGAATGGAAAGACTGTAATAAAGTTGTTAAGCATGAAATGAATCACCAGATTGCTACTTAAAATGTAATAAGTAGCACGACGGGCAATAACTGCCATTAGAACCTGCGATCCCTCATCAACGCAAAACAGGCCTAACAATCCCATGCTTATGCAACTGTGTCTGTAAAATCAAATGATCCACATTCGGTCACTGATACTATCAAGGTAATTTACAAACTGTCTGTTCTATTCCGCATGTCATGAAAGGGTGATAAACACGAAGGATGAAGGTATATTTATTTCCACCAAAAAAAACTTCACGGAAAAGTTTCAAGCTATGAGACCCCTTGTTATCGCATGAGAATAGCCCCTTCTTCCCTCTAATTGACTAGTCATTTATTTTCAAAACCGAATTTCCCATCCACGCCGAGGTGTATTGCAAAGAGTTTGAACATCCTAGTGACTATTATGTCACTAGTACATCGACAACACGTTAGACAAATAAATAGAGCAAGCATAATCTACTGGGGATAAGACGGTGCCTTTGAAGTGGGTGAAAGTGAGTCAATCGCTAGGGCATAACCAATTATGTAGGTTCGGCTAACCAACCTTAGAATTTAAAAGCTATCTTGGAGCTTGGAAGGCTGAAAATAGTAAGCTAAGCAAGCGATAATCAACATCAAAATTAGAGTCCTGTTTCAGATAATGAGGACATACTAAAAACAGTAGCATTACCTGTAATTGACTCATAAAATCATTCGCAAAGGCGGAGAGACGCGAAGCCACCTTGGTTACACCTTCCCGCACACCCTCCTTGATGCTGTTCAATTCCACGCTGTAGTCCGGGTGGTACTTGGGCTGAGGACGACCAAAGTATTCGTCGCTGGATAACGAGGTTCGACCCTCAAATTGAGAACCGTCGAAGTTGGAACCCTGAGAGAAGGAAACAGGTAGATAGGTCGATTACGATAGCTGACACATATTCAGAGAAACCCTCCCTACCTGGTCCTCGAAAGCGAAATCTGCAGAAGAGATAGACTTGGCGTTCTGTAGCTTGAGTCGCATTTCCTCCGACATTGGAGGCGGTTCCGCAGAGGCTGAGGAACATGTGGATTTGGCATATTTAGTGTCTCCACCGTTACCGGATCGAGAGGTAGGAGACTCGGTGGGGAGATCGAGGAGACCAGTTCCGGTTGACGATGGAGAGGCTCCTGCAGCAGCTCGTGCCTTGAATGGATCTATGTTCCAATCGTCGGAGACGTCATCATTACGGCCGGAAGATATGTACAGCCAGCCGCTACCCCCTCGTGCTAAATGAGCGGAAGAAGAGGTAATCACAGACTGTATCCAACTATATCGCCAAGTTCAGTGAACATTAGAAATGGATCATAATACAGGCCGTCATTGAGTGTCAATTCAGTTGACACATCAACTGATCAAAAATATTCGATAAAGGCGTCGGAACCAGTACATTTCCAATAGGGCATTGGTAAGTGGAAAAGCAGGTAAAAAAGCATAGAACAAGAACACTTACAGAATGTGTCAATGGTGTTCTCAAAGTTTCCACATCCGCTCTGATTTCCTTTGCGACCACCAGGTTCGTGCAGATCATTTGCATCTTCGCTTTCAATAGTCTTCATGTCACTCACAGCTGAGTGGCCAATCACTCTATGTGATGAAATAGGGAAAAAAATTGAAAACCATGAAGGAGTCTTTCACTCACTTGATTAATACTTATTGATTAGTCGGTCAGTCACTCAACGATCACTATCATTCATAGTTGTGAACCTACTTTGCCCTACTGCTGCCAATACCAGCGCCCATGCCGAGGCGTTCAAGCTGTTCTGAGCGCTGTTGACTCAGCTTAGAAGCTATTGTCTTGTCCTTCGACGGGTCCTGGTAGGCCATTCGAAGTGATGCACTGCAAAAAGCAGGGGTCAAATAATGAAACCTCTTCCAATCATTAAGTAGCAAAACTGCAAATTTCTTCAGCGGATATATAGTTAATCTAGTAGTTGAAAACCATATAGAACAAGGGAGGGACACATTCTGTGCCGTGAAGACTAACAGTAAAATTACAACTAAGTGACAATGACACAAAAAGACGACTTGATGTACTTCTCTCAAAATAGATAAGGTGTGGTAGATTCTGAGAACTGACGCCTGTATGATGAACTAAAATAACCAAAAAAGGAGGCGGTTGGAAATGAAAGCAGGACAACACAACAATGGGCAGCATCATATTTGACATTTCTAGATAAAAGCTATCAAAGAAAACGTTTCCTTCTGCTAGGCATGGATAGTTCAACCAAACAGACAAATATTTCTACTTCAAAGCATCCCCAGAAGTATCTAAATGCTTCGACTACGTGTAGGACAATATGACGCAAATATAACGCATTCGAGAAAATTTGCACCACAACAAACATACTTCCTCTGAGAAGCACAAGGTCGTAAAGTCAACTCCAGTGCAGGGCCTACCCGCTAAAAGTGAAAGCTCCAAATCTGCGAACTTCCGTTTTCACCGCACCCATATTCACAAACAGACGATTCAATATGACACATAAGAATTGAAATGCAATTCTGAATGGAGTACGGGAGATGGAGAAACACCATTATACACCATTGTATCACAAAAGAACAATCCCCTCCCGACTACAACTTTGTGATATAAGCCGGGTTCTATGTTG